>NW_026126525.1:10055000-10302500 GCF_943737965.1 Phodopus roborovskii | reverse complement strand
GACCCACTTGTCTCTGCCTTCTCTCTAGAATAAAAGGGTGTGTCATGAAATTTCTTCTTCTTTTTAAATGTAGGCTCCACCCAGCAGTGGTGGTGCACGCCTTTAATCCCAGCACTTGGGAGACAGAGGCAGGTGGATCTTTGTGAGTTTTGGGCCAACCTGGTCCACAAAATGAGTTTCAGGACAGCCAGGGCTACATAGAGAAACCCTTTCTTGAAAAACAAAACAAAACAAAGTGGTCCCAAGCATCAGACCCAGGTCCTTACATTTGTTAAGCAAGAATTGTGCTGACTGAGCTAGCCTAGCTCCCAGGCCCTCTTCGACATTTTGAAACATTTTTGCATCTAGAAGCCAGCATAGCAGCACAGGGATCAGAGGTAGGCCAAAAAGAATAAGACACCTAAAGCACAATAAAGGATAATGCTTTAGGGTTAAGCCACTGCAAGATTAGTACTCGTATGATTTTGACAATATGCACCCCCTAATGTCTGTATCATGGGGGCGTGTCTTTATTTGTCTCAGCCTAGTTACAGCTCTATAGCTAGGTGAACATCAGGTACAGTATTAATGTTAGCGACAGAACTTTAGGAAAGGCTGGGTTCTTAGTTAGCTCAAGAATCCTGCACAACATAGTTCTGTCCTTACTAGGGAAGGAAGAAGTCTGAGAATTGGGGTGAGAGCATCTGATCAGATAGACTCAAGAATTTTGGCTTCCCTGCTACCTGAAGTCCTCTTGGTTTGTAGAAGTAGTTCAACCCTCTGATGGAATTTAAGACTTATTCTTTACCCCTGAAGCCTCAAACAAGACACGTGCCTTATAAAACACTTGCCATTCCAGGCTCTGCCTCCTCCCCATCCCCTACCCACCAAATGCATAGCTAGGGCCAAGTGCCAGCAGAAGCATCCTAAGGAACTTAAGATGGCCAAAGAGACAAAGAGTCTGCATAAGATGAAGACAAGAGGCAGGAACAAACCCTGGGCATGGAGGAGAGAATAGGCAACCAGGGTTGAAGAAATACAAGCCTGGGTGCATGGAAATTTGTTGACACGAAGCCATTCATCCTGAGTCTGTGATCCATGCAGTGAGTATCCCACAGAAGAGCCTAGAGGGACACTTTTTTTTTTTTTTTTTTTTTTTTTTTTTGGCCAATGCCCTAATGAATGTGCTTGTACATTGGCAGTAAGCAAGCAAGTAAGCAGTCTACTATGAACCGGAACAGAACAGACAGTAGACATTGTTATATAACTGAACTCCTTGGCGGCAATGGTGATAATGAGATCCCAGAAGAGCAGAGATCAAGAATCCTTGGAACAAAATGAGCATAGTGGGGAAAATGAACAGGCTGGACAGAAGGATGCCAGAGAGGCCTGGCTGGTCAGAAGGATGCCAGAGAGGCCTGGCTCCACAGTAACCTCTGAAAATGATTCATGAAACACATTGTTCCCAGGAGCAAGACAAGACTGCCCAAAAGGATGCTCCTTAATATAATTTAAGTTTAAAATTTTTTATGTGCATATATCTGCATGCATGTCTGTGTACCACATATGTACCCGATGCCTGTAGTGGTCAGGAGATGGCATCAGATCCTGTTATAGAAATTTGTGAGCCTGCCATGTGGGTGCCATGAGTTGAACTTGGATTCTCTGGAACAGTAGCCAGTGCTCTTAACTACTGAGCCATCATCTCTCAAGCTCCGTGAATGTGACTTAATATAAATATTCAAAGGCAATAAACAAGGCATGAGGAAAACCTGCTATCATCTGTGCTTGGGGACAGTTGAAGCCTTCCTTTTCATAGTCTATCCTTTTGGGATCATGTTTGCCCCGATTCACTTAGAGTTGGGTTTATCACCCAAATCAATAGCCTTTTTCCTCAAGCTGTAAGAGCACTTTCTGCCTTCATATTAAGGCAATACACTGATACTCAGATGTGTCAGATATGTCTAGATGGTTCCCATCTGCCAACTGCTGCAGTCTTTCTCAGCTTGCCTTGCTGCTATCTAGTTTCTTCATATGCTTCCCAAATCACTAAAACCCATTCTGATTCTTCCACAGATTAGAAGGGCACTGCCTTACTTGATGTTTTCCATGTGTCTCTGGAGAGGCATAGTCACTACAGGGTGAGATCCTTGGCTGTGCACTGTGAATGCAGTCTGCAATATTTAGGTAGCGATTTAAGCAAGGTTCTTCTTAGTGGTTTTCAGTCTGACTCTCCTGGTGTCTGATTTCTGATGTTGATTTAACTAGCATGGTTTTTTGATGAGAGATGCAGTCCCCTTGATTGGGAAAGAGGTAACAATGATCGAGGCAGAAATGTGTACACTCAGCAATTGAAAAAACTGTCATCTGAGTGTACTTGGATAGCCCAAAATTTAGGGTCATTCCCTGTGTTTTCCTTACCAGAAAGTGAGTGGAACTTCCTGATAACCACTACCTCCAAGAGTCCCTTTCCTTGCTGGCAGACAGAAGGCTTGCAGGACCTGATTCAGCACATTTGTGGTTGGTATCAGATTGAGAGGGTCCTTCTGAAATGAAGACTAGAGGGGACTTCCAAATGCCTTGAAGTTGCTCGGTCTCCTAAGCTAATTATACCATCTGACCAAGTATGTAAAAGAGGAACTAAGATCATGCAAAAGGAGTGGGATTCCCCTTCTGGCTCATGGTGGATTTCTTCACCCTTTATTCTGAACATATCCTTTCTTCCTAATTCTCTTCTTGTCTTAATCCTGTCAGCCTATTTTAAAAATAAGCAATGCAAATGGTTAGGATGTCTGCCAACCATCCTGACATCTATACTGTCTACCACTCGCATTTAGAGTACTGGGAAAGAAGCTAAAATGGAGGGTAAGGCATCTTGGAGTTGTACTGAGAGGGCTCTATGGCTCTGTAGAACTTCTTGGAGACAAATTGCTTCAGATAGGATGTATCTGTGGCCAACGAACTACTCAAAGAAGCACAGAATGGTCCATTATATTCAGGGGAACTGAAGCAAAGTGAAAAAAAAATCTAAATGTAGAAGACTGATCTTAAGAGGGCTCAGGGGGCTTGCCTGGAGAAACCCAAGTAGCTCCTGGAAGGGCTGAACCCAGCAAACAGATCTCCTTGTGCAAGGTTTTCTCTTGCACAGAGCATGCCTATTTGTTTGGATGTTCCTGGTGTGTGTGTGTGGGGGGGGTGACCTCTAGAACAAGCAGATGTATGGCCACACGAAAACCCCCAAGTCTTCATTTCTAGGACATCACTCCCACTCACAGTCTCCTGAGCACAACTGACCAAAAGAAATTGAGTCAGGATTTTGTATCCTTCCCCAACTTTTTCCCACCTCCACGAGTCAAATCTTTGGAGCAAAACTCTCTATGCCTACAACAGGCTGCTTTGGGAGGTCCCTGGGTTTTAATAAAGTCAATCTCATGTATATCAGATGAGTTTCCAAGTGTTTCTACCTAGTTTTGCTACCCCTGGAAATATTGAAAAGAGGCCTGCTCAATAATTAAGAAATGTTTTGTTTTTTAAATTGACTTCATTTATTGGGGGTGGACAGTTTTCAGAGTTTTCTCCTTCTACCATGTGAGTCCCAGAGATGAAAACGAGATCAGCAGGTTGGCAGGCTTGGTGGTAAGCACCTTTACCCTAAGGATCATTTCTTCTACCAAGAGGGAAGAAATATTCTTAGAAGAGAAAGTTTCCCAGATGACATCGGGCTGACCTGAACAGACTACAAATTCTCAGTATTTGCTCTTACTTTATTGCTGCCTGTTCCCCAACGCCAGTCACATACTATATTGCGGTAAATAAGGATCAGGATAAACAAATAGGCCGAATAGATGTTTATTCAGGGAGAAATAACTTACAACCTAGACAGATGAACACCAGGAAATTCAACCCGATCCTCTCCTGTCCGAGTCACGCCAGAAAAGAGAGAGAGTGCCTTCCTGGCCCCCTCTGACCTCCTTCCTCAGGTCACCTCCGCCCATCGCTCCACCCCCCAATGGGCGTGGTCAGTGCTACAGAAGGACTACCTCACTACAATACTACAACAGGACAAGTGGCTAAAAAGAGTCATCTCTTTGGTTTATTATAGAAACATCTGTCCTTCAGTTTTTGAATAGTCACTAATGCTGCTTCCCATCTGCCATTATGAAAAATTCATTTTCACAGTAATTGATCTTTACACACTTATTCTTGTTGAGAAGATATTAATCTCTCCACCATTATTTATTTATCTATTTATTTTTTAAAAAAGGACTCCTAGTAATGGAGGGTATAGAACCTAAACCAGCCAACTTCTATAACCAGGCAATTCTTCCAGTGGTGGGATTGGGACACCAATCTAACCACAGAATCCTCAATCTACAACTGGTTGTGCCTACAAGATGTGTTGGTGCAATGGTGGCTCAGGGCTTGTGGGAGTGGCCAGTGTTCTAACTGGAGGCCTGTGCCACAATAGGGATCGCATGCCCAACCCTGCCTGGTTAGCCAGAAACCAGAAGCTGGGTGGCCCAGAGACCTAAACCAAAAAAAAAAAAAAAAAAAAAAAAAAATCAATGAAATGATTCCTAATGATATTCTGTTATATTCATAGATTAGTGCCTACCCCAATCATCATCAGAGAGGTTTTCATTGGCAGCTGATGGAAACAGATGCAGGAACTCACAGTCAAACATTAAACAGAGCCCACGGGACCACAAAGGAGGAGGAGGAGGATTGTAAGAGCCATAGGATTGAATTGAAGACCAGGAGAGCATGGCCTACAGAATCAACTAAGCATGGGGGCTCCGGAGACTGAAACTGCAATCACAGAGCCTACATGGTCTGTGCTAGGGCCTCTGCATATATGTGATGGCTGTTTAGCTTGGGATTTTGTGGGATTCCTAACAATGAGGCAGCAAGAGTGGGGGTGTCTCTGGCTCTTTTGCCTGCTCTTGGGAATTCTCCTACTACTGGGCTTCCTTGTCCAGCTTTGACATGAGAGCTTGTACCTAGTCTTATTGCATCTTGCTATGCTGTGTTTGGTTGATCAATCTCTGGGAAGGCCTGCTCTTTTCTGAAGGGAAATGGAGGAGTGGATCTGGGGGAGAGAGGAGATAGGGGGAGGGGAGAACTGTGAGTAGGGGGAGGGGAACAAAAAAGAAAGGAAGGAAGGAAGAAGGAAAGGAAAAAGAAAAAGAAAAAGAAAAAAAAGCAACAGGTTCTCCCCATTAGCCAGCTGGAACTTCAAACCAAGAGGTTTTCTGTTACACGACCAAGGTTCTGTCTGCTGCTTCATGCTGTCTTATCAAATGGTCCAGAATGTTTCCTCTTTTAAAAGTTTGTCAAAGGATAGTTATCATATTTATTAAAAGGTGATTTCAAGTTTATGAAATTTGTTATTGGTCATGTCCCAAAGTGCATTTTATTTTGCATTCTGTGGACGTTGTGACCTCTGTGGTAGCATCTATACAGTCTGTACCATGGTGGGCGTCCCTGTTGGTGACGGAATTGTCACCATCTCTGCTCTTGAGCCTAGTGTGGCTCTTACCTTCCATATACCTGTCCTCTGTCTAAACACCATCTTCTGTGACATGTGTGTGTCATGAGTAAAAGAAAATGGACCCCAGAGGGAGTGGCACTTTTAGGAGATGTAGCATTGTTAAAGTAGGTGTGGCCTTCCTGGAGGAAGGGTGTTAACTGTGGGGACAGGCTTTGAGGTCTCCCATGCTCAAGCTCTGCCCAGTGACAAAGTCCACTTCCTGTTCCCTGTGGGTCAAGATGTAGAACTCACAGCTCCTTCTCCAGCACCATGTCTGCCTCTGAGTTGCCATATCCTAACATGCTGATGATAGACTGAACCTCTGAACTATAAGCCCCCCACCCCATGGTCATGGCATCTCTTCATAGAGGTACAAACCCTAACTAAGACAGTATGTGGGAAAACTCCTGGACATTGGATTGGACTTTAATGTTCTTCGCCTTCCATGTTAACAATGAGTGTGATGGGAAGAAATGTGAACCCCAGTCCATCACAAGGCTAGACTGAAATCCTGCTGCAGGGCTTATTGATCATCCAAGAGCCCTATTGTCCCAAGCTGTGTAGATCCATGCTATACCAACCTCTGTTGTGTTCAGTGCTACCCAGCAGACACCTGTGCTGAGCACATACCTGGGATGTCTTCATATCAGATGGCAGAATTTTCTCAGAACACTGTCCCCACTCCCCATCCCCAGTTTAAGCAATGAAGTCCTGGAAGCTGCATTCCCATCACAAAATTGTTTCCCTAGTGTTTGCAGAGGTGGAATGGATTCTACCTGACCTAAAGAGGGTTAAGCAGATATTCTCCAAGGTCTTGGGATTATCACCACACTAGAGGATGGGAAGAAATATGACATGTAAATTTCAGTGTGGGGTGGCTGTGTTCTGTCAATAGCCTGGGAGAGCAGAGGAGAAATGTCTGAATATATAGAAACAGATGGGAAGGTTCTGGAAGTTTGCCAGGATCTAGTTCTTGTCACTGTTTGAGGCCCAGCAGCTCTAACTTCACCCTCTTTTCTAAAAACAAAAATTAGTTGTAGTTAGTCTGCTTGACACTAGAGTCATAACTCACTGGCTGGTTAAGTTTAGGCCTAATCTTCCTCTTTATCTTTGATTTCCTGATCTCTTGGATTCCTGTCATCTTGCCAACATCTGGAGTTGAAACCTTGCAGGAAACTTATTTTTTACCCATCTGTTCTCTCCACCCTATACACCACAGCTTCTCTAACAGTGTTGCCCTGAACACCATATTCATTACCAGAGTAGCTCCCTATTTTCCTTAAATAAAATTTCCTGTATATTTCATAACAAAATGAACCTTGTCTAAGCTTTCTTTTTCTGCTTGACCCAGAAGATGATAATGTCTTGATTGTTCACTTGGGAAGAATTGGCCCATTTCTCCAGAAGTCTTCAAGATTCGGGGTAGAACCAAGTATCTATGACAAGGCTCTTCTCTACTGGCTGACAGGCCATGAGCCTTCAGCCATTCTGATAAATTTCCTCAAGTACTTGTTACACCTGCTATGTGGCTATCATCTTAACCCCCACCCACCATCTTAACCCCATCCCCCCACCCCTGGGCCAGATTTAGTGGTGCATGCCTTTAATCCCAGCACTAGGGAGGCAGAGGCAGAGGCAGGCAGATCCCTGAGTTTGAGAACAATCTGTTCTACAGAGTGAGTTCCAGGTTAGCCAGGGATACACAGAGAAGCCCTGTCTCGGAAAATCAATCAGTCAATCAATCAATCAGTCAGTCAGTCAGTCAGTCAGTCAGTCAGTCAGTCAGTCAATAAGCAAATAAATAAACAAACCTCCCAAAACTCCCAAATGCATTGAGGCTTGGGGGACCCTGATTTATTCATGGCCTTTGACCCCTGTCATCCTACGTATGCACACCATCTTACTGTCCTATCTTCTAGTTTGGGGTTTTTGTTCACTTGTTTTCTCCACTGTTTGTTTACTTCCTATTCCCTGTGGCTTTCACTTAAACACGTGTGGCAAAATTCTCATTTACCTTTGGCGTAAATACTCTCCTCCCTCACTGTTTCACAGTATGAGTTGATCATATCAGATACTCAGTTCCCCTACTTCTCTGCAAGCTTAATGAGGCCAAGAAGATATAAAGAAAAATGTGGGAAACTTCTCCTTAATTGATATAGAGAGGGCAGTGAAGAGATCCTACATCTCTTTTACTACTGGACTTCCTCCTGCCAAGAAGTGGTTCTCCGAGCTCCTAGGATTCTCTTTCAGCTCTTTTTGATTATGAGACATCTGAGGATGACAGAAAGAGACATTGTTCAGCCACCAGACAGCATGGCAGCCGCCACCTCTGAGGTTCCATCCTAAATGTCAATATTCTAGTGTGGGAAGGGAAGGGAAGGGTGAGCTCCTGCCTTGGGTTCACTTTCATGAGATAGTTAGTGGCAGTGACCCTGACAGAACACTGTGGTTGCCAGACTGGTGAGTTGGACAGATGAGCTCAGTGTGACAGGGTGGATGCTAGTGTTGCATCCCCCAAAGCCCACTGCTGTGTGGGAATGTGATAGATGCTCAATAAAATGGAAAAAAAGAAAGGCAGGGAGCCTAAACTCAACTCCATTGTGCCTGAAGGCCAATGAGAGTACAAAAACTCTAGAAGGGTCATCGAATTTATGATTTATTTGTGAGGTGAAATGTATCGTTATGTTTAATTAGGAAGTGTCAAGTTTCCTTAATCTCTGGTTTGTTTCTTGTTTTTGTTTCTTTAAGGAGAAAAATGTATTTGAGAGTCAGAGACATTTGTGTGTATATGAGTGTGCACATATGTGAGTGTAAAGACAGACAGGAGGAATAATCCTTAGTAACCAGTTTCCACTGAAGGAGTCTCTGGTTTAGCAATCAGGCTCTATCATGAAGTTATTTAATACACATGTTATAAGCATTAGCATTTCCACTCTAAAACTTTGAGTTAAATGAAAACATCACATATTTGTGATAACTTCTATAAAACAGAAAGCTAAATCAAATTAATCCCCTATAGTGCTGGAATTCAACAGTTTAGTCAAATTGCATACTGATGGTTCTAGCATTTGGGACAGCTGGCTTCTGTCAGTGTTTAATGCTATTACACTAATGTGGTCAGATAATTCTTATTTTCTCTTATTTTTTTTATTATTTGTATAAAACACTGAAACAGCATGCTTTAAATCTTGGGGGAAAGATGCTAAAGGAAAAGAGATCTAAGTTTGTTATTACTGTGTGCACATTCATGCTTGCACATGTGTGTGCCAGTGGGTGTAGAGGACAGAAGGTGATGCTACATCTTCAATTGCTCTCCACGATCACTCTTCCTTCCTTCCTTCCTTCCTTCCTTCCTTCCTTCCTTCCTCTCTTTTATTCTTTCTTTCCCTCTTTGCGTTGAGGTGACATCTCTCATAGAATCTGGAGCTCTCTGGTTAGGCTAGACTGTCTAACCTGACCAGCAAACCTCAGAGATACTCCTGTCTCATTGTCTCCAACACTGGAATTACAGATATGTATGCACCATGGTAGCCAGGTTTTTTTTTTTTTTAATATAATTCAAAAGCAGGTCTTCATGCTCATGTGGCAAATACTTTAATAACCAAGCCATTGTCCTAGTTCCTAGACCTAAGCTTCTAGAACTATAAAATATTCACCAAGAGAATTGGAATCTCAAAATCCAAGCTCCTTAAACAGCAAGTGCTCTCTGTAAATGTAGGGTAGATGCTGCTTCAGCTTACAATGCCATGGGTCTCAGATGCAGTGCATTTATGTTGGCAGCACCAATGATTACATCAAGAACAATGAAACAGGGGGCTGGAGAGATGGCTCAGTGGTTAAGAGCACCAGCTGTTCTTCTAGAGGATACTGGTTCAATTCCCGGTACCCATATGTCAGCTCACAACTGTCTGTAACTCCAGTTTCAGGGGATCTGACACCCTCACACAGACATACATGCAAACAAAATGCCAATGCACATAAAGTAAAAATAATAAATTAGTTTTTAAAATAACAAGGCCACATCTCCTAATAGTGTCACTCCATCTGGGGGGGGGCATTTTCTTTCAAACTACCCCAGACTGTAATGGCCAAAGTCACTGAGGTCACCTGAGACGTTGCACATCTTCTGTGCAAATGCCCAGAAAAATGTCACTTGATTAAAGGGAGAGTTCACACATGAATCTTGTGTTTGAAGGACAGTGACTCCGTTTTTGCACATCTTGGCATTTTCTAGTTATTTTTAAAATAGACATGGACAAGCAGCTGAGATGCCTTAGAGCCTGACCCATAGAACTATCTTTGCATCCTCCTTCAAAAGTCACACTGTTTTTACCAAGAAACTTCCATTGTAAGTTTCTGAAACTTGGTGCCAATAAAGATAGAAGCAGATCATCATACTCATTGAGTTCCTTTATTATTATTATTATTATTTAGATAATTGGTGCACTTGGGACATTATTAGGTTTAAGAAAAGCTCTAAGACAGAAAACATACTAGTCATCCTGATTACTGGTCAAAGGACTCTGTGTTCCCAGCTGGTGGTCCATGGGGCATCTTTAGGGGTGCTTCCTAGAAGCGCTGTCATGTACGTTAGAAACAGAGTTGGAAAATCCCCAGAACTGAAAGGCTTTCCGAATCTAGATACTAGACATCGTGGGCACTATACAAAGGAGTTGAACTTTTTATGGATCTGGTTTTCCAATCTCATGGCTGCTTAAAGTGTTGCTTTTACCTTGAAGAGATAGAAAACTTCAAAAGTAACCCTTAGGAGTATAGTAACCTTTCCAAATGCTATTTCATTTTGTTGCTTGGGCGCATACTACATGTTAGCATCTAGATTCTAATATAATAGTACCTACCACCTCACATCATTAAATATCAAAGAGGAAAAGTAGAAGGCCAAATGCCCATACCCGTGAGGCTATTTTTGTTGGAGCTTTGGAAGGTGTGTGGCACATTGCTTCCAACTTCCTGTCTGCCTGTTACTTATCTAATTCCTGCCTCTTCTGGATACTTCAACAAGACACTTTATCAGATTAACTATTTTTCATGCATAAAAGTGCAGCCTTGGCATGAGCGATGCCTTCAGTGCACTCTCTCCAGCACATTCCTGGCTTGAAGCTGATGACTCACACAGAAGACTGTCAGCAGGCCCAGAGGCTACAAAAGGGGAAAAGAGCATCTGAAGTGACAGCTCCAAGTCTAAGGCTCAAACTATTGGGGACTAACTCCAATGGTGGATGGTTTCTCAAGAAGAGACCCCACCCCAACTGCACCAACTCCACCCCACGGAGAAATGCCCCAGTTGTACCAACTCTGCCCCAAGGAGACCCCCAGCTCTACCAACCCCGCCCAAAGCAGCCAGCCAGCCTTCCTGTGTGATAGCATCACAGCACAGACACCTGGGTTTCTCTTTTCAAACTGGAAGTGTTCTACCAAATAAGGGCTCCTGATATTGTCTGGTACATAGTGTTACTGGGCTTCTAATCTTATGATGCTTTTGTGAAGCTGCACACACCAAGGAAACCCTGAATATTGCAAATGTCCCTGGATGAAATAGGACAAAACTGAGAGCCACAAAGGTTCATGCACGATGAACAGATTTCAGAGTCACACCATGAGGTGTTGGGAGAAGTAACCGTGGCCTAATTATCCTTAGTGCCTTGGTCAGAATCATCCTGGGAAGGATAATTTATAAACCTGGGCACAGGGAACGAGAGAACTCTTCCAGTAGCCTCCCTTTTTTCACTGTTTGTTTTAATGTCTCCTTGCAACACTCTTACCTCAAACACAGTCAAATAGCCTGAATTGTAATGTTGTGATGTCATAGTAACCTACTAAGGATGCAAATAATGAGAGTCTTCAGCATCTGCTTCTGCTTGGCTAATAAGTTGAGTAACAGTTGTGAATGGGATGTCCTTCCTTTGCTTCAGACATGCTCCTGGATAAATGAGAGTTCATCCGTCTTTCGCAGCTCATAACCCTTCTCCTTTCTCATACGTGGCTATGGTGTGGCAGGTAAGCTCTGTCCCACGCTACACCAAATCTTCCAAGTCAAAGCTCTGTGGCCTCCAGGACACTGCTTCTCATCAATCCTTCGTTTGTATGGTTTTGCTGTTGTCATAGCCAACTGCATTTCCGCTGTCTAAATTTAAAAAAAAAAAAATTGTTTCTTCTAGTTTCTATTCTGGAATGTTCCACTTAATTATACCCTGGCAAAATGTTATCTCTTTTCAGCAACAGTCTCCAAGCAAGCTTCCCCTATTGCTTCACCCTAGCTTGCATGAGCCCATTCTTCTAAAACCTACTCACATGTATACTTGCCCTAGTCACTTCCTTAGGCCTGAACTATCTTATTTTCTCTGAATCCCAGTCCCTGTCACATATCCTGGTTCAGAGAAGATGCTCCTGGTTTTCAAATAAGGAGAGAAACAACCTGTGCTGCACCAACATTAGGTTCCCTAATTTTTTCTTTTCTTTTCACTTGCATCATCAGCAAAGGTGCTAAGCTGTGAGTGCTGGCACTTACTTACTGAACCTGGGCCTCCTGATGTGGTCTGTGTGAATGAATGGGCTGGTTAGAGGGATCTCAGCAAGATAGACTGGGCTAAGTTTATTTCAAGATATTTTATAAACTTATGAAAGCAGAAAAGAATGACGGTTGCCATAACATGATAGTGGTTGCAAGCTAGACAGGGTTTGCAAGAATAATGTCTAACACTAATTGTTCAGTCATGTTCTACGTGCTTCGATGACCTTGAAGGAATACAGAGAGACATATAGGTGGCCTGCTGTATGCTTCACTGTCTGAGGGAGTGCCTTTGATTCTCGGGAAATGAAAGGCACACATACACACACACACACACCCAGGAATCACAGGCTCAAACCTTAAAAAACACGTGGCTCTCAAGGCAGTCAGACCAAGCCAACTCCATGATTCCCTGATTCCTTGCTGCACAGTTCCTTGTTTTGTTTTGTTTTCTATTTCCTTTTCCTGGAATGACAGACCACCTGAGCAATTGATTGGTTCCAGTGAGCTGTCTGAATCTCCATGTGTTATATAGAAATCTCTTCCAATTTGAAACAGTCTCTCCTGGAGGGAAGCTCATTAAAACTCTGAAAGTAGAATTTACAGGTCCCAGGAAGTAAATGACTCACAAGTCTCAAAAGTCCTGAAATTTACAAAAATCAAAACAGCACTGGAGGTGGGAGGTAGCTAAGTCCTAAGGACTGCTAGGTAGAGGTTGCTCTCCAACCTGTCAAGTTGCCGCAAGGTGTTGTGGTGATGTTACGTGTCTTGTAATTAACCTGAATAAACTTGTTGGCTCACCAAGTTAGAATCTAATGGGATTGTTTCTCTGGTCTGTCATTAGTTCCCCATCTGGGGTGAGTAGACATTGTTTGCATCTCCCCTGGAAAAGTTCACAACACCATGCTGCTTCAAGCCACAAGCTCCACATGGGCCTCTCTGCTTTGTGACTTAATACTTACAAGTAATCCACCGTGATTTGCTGTGACTTCGTTGTGATTACAGACAGCTCTATCTGCTGTGTGGTCACACTTATAGATGTGCAACTTGTTTGGATTCTATTGCACATCTTACAAGTTTTCCACTGTTTTCCCTTAGCAGGAAGCGAAGGCTCACTTCTATCTAATGGAAAGAGGAAATGCCTTCCTTTAAAAACAACTTTGTCCAAAATATTTATGTGATATCCAAATTAACTTTTAATTTTTTTTTTTTTTTTTTTTTTGGTTTAGCAGACTTCCAAACTCAATGAATAAAAAGTGTTGACATTATGCAAGATGGCTATCTGCTTTCCTTACTAGGAAACAGCTTTTCCAATACTCTGGAGTATTTTCATAATCTCATCAAGATAATGCAAATTATAACATTTTCATGTCTGGGGTTTTTTTTTTTTCCTGATTTGTAAAGTTGTAATAATAGAGTTTATTTTTAATAAAAAAACAAGAAGTAGTTTCTCAAAATTCATTCAATTACAATTCATTTTCCATCTGTTTGGGAAGGTTCCTTGCTAACTGAAGAGATTACAATTGGCAGCCTAACACTCGTTAGGAAGATTTCTGTCCTAGAATTGGGGTTGATTTTTAAGTCACAAATTTATAAAAGAAAAGAAATGGCCAAAACAATAGAAAACGTGTACCAACCTAATAAAATCTGTAAATGTAAGCATCTGCATGGCTTTGAGTTGTACTCAGGGCATACCATAGAATAGTATTTGTATATTTATCATTTTCAGACTGAGAAGATATACGGGAAAAATGTGTCCACTGTTTGAACATAGCTTTCCAGGCTGGAAACATGAAGAGGCTTTACATTTCCCAAATGTCCATGTATTAGAAAACAATGCTGAAGATGTCTTCCTCCCACAGCTGTGGACATTTTTCACTCATTGGTAACTTATCAAACATGATCTCTGGTAGCATTAATGAAATTTTGTTCTGAGCAACTAGGCTTGCTAGTTCATCAGTTCCTCCAGTTGTATGTAATTCCAGGGTGAGCACTGTTTCTCTGTTAGATTTTTCCATGGATGCCAGTTGTTTACTCGTCGATTGGATGCTGCTGCTTGATTGCTTAGGTAATTTTCATCCAGGAAGATAACTGAGTAAAAGCTCTGACTTGGTCTGCAGGATTAAGGACTAGGTGGAGACAGAGAGGAAACCATCACGCCAAGAAGTTTGGTAGAAAGGGAACTCAATCTATGCATATACCTATCCGAGACTGGTATCTTTCCAGCTGCTATCAAGTTAGTGAAATGGTTTCTTGGCTTCCTGGTTCATATTCACATTGTATATGAATCCACATATGCGAGGATAGACGAGGAAGCGTAGAGACAAGACCCTGTGGCAGAAGGGGTCTCCGTCAGTCCTGCTATCACTTTTCTTTCTTCTCCCCCAAACGAGGACCTGCCTAAACCCCTTCATTTGCTTCTCTCTCCAGTGGCAATTATTACCTGTGCTTATGAGTTCATCAGCCCGTAATAGTCACAGTGTGAAATTAGCGTGAGTCACTCCCATTGGGCCTCATTGTCCAATCTACTACTTCCTACAAGTACCCCATAATGCAGGAAACCCTTATATGTTCAAATTCATCTGGATTTTAAGTTATGTCTTTAAAATCACATTAAGACATTTAAGTGGAAAAAGAGTGAGGAAAATTATTGTTAATCGTGGCTTCTGATCAGATTGTGAGTGGCTAGCACAGCATTCTAATCATTCCAAATGAAAGTGAAGGAGCCACACTTGAGGTTATGGATGAGAAAGCTGGAAACGGTGGTAAACTCACACACATTTCTGTTGTCCCAGAGGCCCAGATTCTAAACCATTGTGTATGTGGGAAGCAATTCTTGAGGTAGATGATAACACGGGGGGACTTCTTTTTATTTTTACATTTTTTATTAATGCCACTATTCTTTGAAATTTTCATATATGTAGGCAATGCATTTTGATCACACACACACACACACACACACACACACACACACACACACACAGTCCTCCAATTCTCCCTCAGGATGATAGATTTCTCTTGACCTGTAGCTTTCAGTGAGACTCAGGTATTAAAGTGCACCAACAGACCCAAAGGAAGGGCAGATGACAGTGTAAGCATCTAGGTCCCCATTTCATCTTGAAGATTGCTGAGTGGCAGCTTCTGTAAGAGTCACAGTATTAAGATTCATCAGAAGGATCTGCCATCACTGAGGTGAGGAATAAGAGTTTCTCCTAAGATACAGTGAACAGAAAAAGAGAATGCCAAGTTCCTAGCATGTAGTCTATTCAATGTTGTTCATGCTTGTGATGGCTAAAGCCATTCATAGAATGACCAGTGCTAAAGCCATTTGTAGAATGACTAATCGGTCAGTCATAACACTGGTTCTAGACCTGGGCAGCTGCAGGACTGGTCCAATGACTTGCCACATAACTACACAGGCTCGAGTTTGGATATCCAGCACATCGCACATCGGTAAAAGACTAGCATAGTGTTCCATGTCTATAATCCCCGTGCTGAGGAGGCAGAGACAGGGAGATCTCTGGGACTTTTTGATCAGCTAGTCTAGCCAAAATGGTGAATGCCAGGTTCGGTAAGATACCTTGTCTCTAAAACTAAGATGAAGAGGCAATTGAAGAAGACACTTTGATGTTGATCCATAGCCTCCACATGCATGTACACATGTGCACCCCTGCATAGGAACATGTACACACAAAATTTCTCCTAGTGCCCTACACTTAAGATCAAAAATCGATAGAAAACCCATATTTAACATTCACATATCAAGTACTGGAATTCTGACTTTAAAATCTTAAAACACTCTAAACGGAAAGAAATAGGGCAAAATAATATTTAAAGTGAATGACTGAAAATGAATTATACAAATATGTAACAATGTAAGGTTCATTTACCTTAAGATAATAGTGTCAGTTTCCATGAAGAGAACACAAAGAAGAGAAGACAGAAGATTTCTGCCCAGAGCTCATTCCTACTCTGCATAAATATTGTCATCGTTGGGGATATTTCAGAGGTGGTCTGCAACATTAAATCATATGTGTCTTAGCAAATAGTATTTATCATTACAGATTTCAGACTTTCTCGCCTCACATGACAGATATACTTTAGGAAAACTGGCTGTCCAACAAATTCCATCATCTTTTCTGTAATAAATGACCCCACTATCACTGGTCTTCCCGTGGGGGAGGAGGGTGGAGAAAGCATCCAGAGTTCTCCTGTCACCTTTCAGTGATGAATGAATGAGTGAAATGGTATGGCAGAAGGGACCTCTGGTAGCCCTGCTTGCCCTTTTCCTCTTGTTCTGCCCCCAAACCAGGACCTGCCCACAGCTCTCTTTCCAGCTGTTTGTTCATTACACAGGAAATCATCGCCGGCACAATATGCTCAACGGCTCATAGCATGAGAATCATTTTGCATAGGCTACATGGTGGGAACATAATGTTTTTCTCTAGTCTGTTCAGTTCATCTTAGTTGAAACCCTCATTTTTCAGCTTTAGTTTCTTCAAAGTCTCAGCACTGTTGACAACAAGCTGGGAGACAAACATCCTTCATGGTGATTGGATACTCCGTTCCAACCTTTCCTTGCATTCTTCCAGCTGGACAAAAGGCCTTGTAGTTCAAATGGGTCATTCATGTGGCTTATTCCTCCTTGACCTAGTGTTTCTCAGTTTTGTTCATGTCTCACCCCAGCCCTGTCCCTCTTTCCCCATTGCAGATTAGGCATGGTCCCAGCAGAAACAAGCAGAAATTTAAGAAGTTAACAAATGTGCTACTAGGGAATGGGCCAGGATAGAGACCTCAGGATGAAGTGGTGTTCTGATGGGAATTGATGCTGGAAGAGTAAGGAGAAGAAGCAGTTGTTAGGACACAGAAACAATAAGGGCTGTGGAGAGGGCCACATGGGCCGTGACTCTTAGGAAGCTATGATCCTGCAAAGTGAGTTGGGAACCCAATCTCTTCTGCTGCCATCTATTCTTCAGGTCTCTCTTGGTGCTCTTTGCTGGCTGACCCTTGCTGTATGCCAAAGGACAAAGGAGCTCTTTGAAGCCCAGCAAGACCCAGAGAAGGATAGGAAAAGGGTCAGTGTGGCTCAGGAAGGTAAATGGAAGAGACCCAGCCTGGCTTTTACCACAAGGCTGAGAATTACCCTGCCTGTAGATAGCCCCTGTGTGCTGACTGACTCATTGTCTATGCTTCATGCAAACAGCACTGGTCTATGGAATACTAAACATTTGCTGCTGGAAGCTGCCATATACAAGGGATGGCTTCGTATCTAGATGCAGCATTGTAACAAGTTTTTACCAGTAAAATGTCAGTAGATGTGAGTATGTCACTTCTGGTTATTAGGTCTATGTAATGGGTATGTGTTTCAATGTTCTCTCCTTCCTGCCCACCTTAGAGACCTATAACACGGTGTACTGTTAGAAGAGAAGATTGATACTCTTGGGACATCATGACAAGGAAACATCCCATCAACTAAAGACCTTCACATCAGCAAGAAATGGACTCTGAGGGTTAGCTGCATGGCTTAGGAAGTGGTGAAAAGATTTGCTGCCAAGTCTAATGATCCCTAGAACCCATAATCCACAGAAACACACACACACACTATAATTTCTTTAAGAAAGTTGTTAGTAATATAGGAGCCTTACTACATAGGTCACTTACTCAAGCCTACTACTGATCAGGGCTTGGAACCATGCATCTTGTCTATGTCTGTGACAGTTACCCTGCACGTGTGTGTGTGTGTGTGTGTGTGTGTGTGCGCGTGCGCGCATGCGTGCGTGCATGTATACATGTAGAGACCAGAAGTCAAAATCTGGTATTTTCTTCTGTTGCTTTCCACTTTATTACTTAAAAAAATTACTTATTTATCTATAGTGCATATATGAGGGCCAGAAGAAATCCTCTACTATGTGGATCCCTAAGAGCAAACTCTGATTGTAGGCAAGTGCTTTTACCTTCCCCCCTCCTCCTCTTCCTCCATCCTCCTTCATCTTCCCTCCTCCCCCTTCGTCATCCTGGTCCTGGGATCACAAACACATATTACCAACTTGACCTTTTTGTGGGGGTGTTAGGGATTGAGACTTGAGTCCTCACAATTATACAGCAAGCACACTGAATTATCTTCCCAGGTTCAATATTTATATCCATCAAAGACAAATACTTGGGAAAAAGAAAAAGTGGAATGATTTGTTTTGACTCATTAGTGTGACAGGTTATAGCACAGTCCGTTGACTCTGCTGTTTTCAGCCATAGTGAGGGGGAACACCATGACTGAGGGCCATGGCAGTACCAAACCTCACCTTATAGTAGATAGGGGACAGAGAGACAGGAGGCGTGTGGGGATGAAATACACCCTTTAAAGGTACAGCCTAAAAATATACTTCTTTTGACTAGGCCCCACCTCTTACTTTCCACCACTTCCTAATAATGCCGTCAAATTGTAAATCTGTCAGAGGACCAATCCATTGATTAGGTCACCACCTAATCACGTTCTCAAAACGCCACCTCTGAAAATGCATTTGTGACCAAGTCTTTAACACATGAACATTCAGGGAAGCCATAACAATGTTCCTAGTTAAGAAAAGGAGAAAAAGAGAAGGAGGAAGGGAGAGAGAACTTTAAAACTCTGCCCCCCCACAACCAAAATAACCCCACAGTTTAGTAGTGGTTACTCCAGTTGAGTTATGGGCCCACCATTTGGCAGGATATGAGGTTGGGGATACAGCACTACAAACATCTACCCAAAAGAAAATGTGCCACTCATACTGGGAGAGATTGCCTTGCATTGCCACCGGTCACCTACACACAACCTGGGTGAGATTCCATCAGCCAAACCCCTGCCCCTGCCCAAGGAAGCCAATGTAAGGCTATACAAGTGCCAGCCAAGCCCATACTGCCTTGTGACACTCTACCCTTTACTACCACCGTGCATGAGGGTTTGGCCTTGGAGAAACCAAGAGCAGTATGGTGAACGGGTAAAGAGAAGCAGAGTCTGGGCACAAGAATGGAGGGGCTGCCCGCTGGGGTAGGGTGCAGCTAGGGTCCCCAAACTCCAGCTTCAGATGAAATACAGGATTTGAATAGACAAATTACTGAAACACTGCCCTTTGTCTATAGACAAAGGACCAGAGAACATAATTTATGACTTACCAGGAAAGTCACAAGATCTGGCTTAGATTTCTTTCAAGAGGCAGGAGCTACTTACTCATTCTTACCTGGAGGGGGAAAAATAAAATAAGAAAAGAAGAGTAAGAAAGTCATAATAGTAATTGCAGAGCATATTTTCTGTTCACAGAAAATACCCTTCATTCACCACCTTGTCTCATGTTCCTGCATCTTCCTTAGACTTGGCTCTTCATACGAGCTGGGTATGCCCTTTCCAGCTTTACTTAAGAGATTCTTAGTGAACTGCCACATGGTAGAAGTCAGAGCAAGTATGTGTAAGAAAAATACACATGGCTTAGTAAATATTTTATCCTGTAAATCTCAAACAAACCCATTTCCTACCTGACATACTCTAAAGGATCATAAAACGAGTACCTGCTTCTGTGAACCACAATGATAAAAGAAGGTAATTCACCAACAGTCATTGTAGGACAATGCACACTGGTCAAATTGAAACACTTCTCATTTACAGTGCAGCTCTCTGTAAGTGTTAATCAATCTCTTTATCTTTTCCAGATGTAGTACTGATAGGATTTTAGCTTCAAGCCCAACTTTATAAGATAAGCAATTAATTTTGGAACATCCTTTAAAATTATTTCCCTCTGAGATATAAGACAAGACCTATCAAGAGACTCCAAGTTCCCTTCATAGCATGAGAATTTTAGGATTGGTATGTCTCTGAGGATTCTTTATCTTCAACTTCAGCCTGAGGTAAAAGGCTGTAAATATTAAGCAGGCGCATATGCGCACATTACTTCAAGTACCTCTGGGTCCCAGCTTGTAAAATGAGAGGGTTGAACAAGTTAATGAAGATCCCTGAGTCCAACAGAATTTATCTGATCATCTGTGACCACTCTTGGCCTGCTCCATTTATTCAGGGGAGTGAAAGGAGGAGAGATGTATGAACAAGCTGCCGCTGCTAATGAGATGCGAGGTTCAATGTGTCGACCTCACACACTCTCTGCTGCCTGGGTAACTTCTAGGGTTCATGTCCGTCATTCCTCTTGACATGAGGAAGCCCTGATGTAGGATTTGTTTCTAAGTAACTGTCAAGGAATGTGTGACTCTTTGGTTCTCTGGGTGTCAAGGCTTGGTAGTCACTACAGTTGTATGCTGTGGAGCATACAAAAGACCTACTTCAGGTAATCAATACAGGTCATGTTGGCTACACAATGTAGTCTCTTCAGCAGTCTAACCATTCAGTACATTTCCCCTTGACCAAGATTAAAGTTCCATCAACTCTGAATGTGAAGCTGAATTTTCCAAGTCCTTCAATGGCATGTGGAGGGATGTTGTGGTATATTACTTAACTATGTAAAGATGTGTTACATTTGTTTATGCCTGCCTAAGGTACCTGATTGGTCTAATAAAAAGCTGATGGCCATAGCTAGATGGTAAAGGGATAGGCAGGGCTTTCAGACAGAGAGAATGAGTAGAAAGAGGATTATGTCCTCCAGAGAGAAGGAGGACAGAGAGAATGAGATAGAAAAAGAGAGAGCCACAGAGGAAACCAGGGCAGTAGACCATGCAGAATGAAAGGAAGGTTAAAAAGCTCCAAGGCAAAATGTAGATGAAGATAAATAGGTTAATTTAAGTTATAAGAGCTAGTGGAACAAGCATAAGATAAGGCCAAACATTCATAACTAATAATAAATCTCCGTGTTATGATTTGGGAGCTGACTGGTGGCCCCAAAGAAAGCCTTCTACAGGCGGACTCTTCAGCCAACCTGTTTTCTGCATCATTATTGTTTCTTTATTTCATTCTAAACCACTTCTCATTGTGAACTATACAGCACTGAACAATGTTAATTGCAAGATTTTTAGTTAACCTTATAGGGATAAGAACAAGTAAAGGTTCAAAGCCTAAGTTCCCATAATTTTATTATCATTGGTTGCTACTAGTCATTTGCTAAACCTTCAAGATAAAGTACAACACAAGTGATATAAACATAAGAGCTGAGAAAACAGAGCCTGACTTGCGGAGGACAGAACATATATTCAAAGAAACCAAGACACAAAATTGAGAAAAGTTAGACATATGGAGAACAATGGAAATTGGCCCAGGAGGCATTGTGCTTGCTGGTCCAGGAAGAGTTGACATTCTCAATCACTGATGGGACCCCTGGGGCTGGAGCACATGTGGGTAGGCTGTTTCCTTCTGTAAATACCACAGACGGACTTCTAAGGATGAGTTACAGGGTATGCAGATAGACCTGGTTCACCTTGAGCATCTAAGAACACACCAATGGTTGCTAACAAAAAATATGCTTATGAAAATAGTTGCACCCAAGGAGATGATCAACACCACTAATCAGAAAAATGCAAACTTAAATCACAAAAGGTAGCATTACATACAAGGGCCAAAACAAATGCTGACATGGTTATGGGAAAATTGTATCATTCATATACTGTAGGGGACATTGCAAAGTGATACATATACATTGGAAAGCAGGTTGGTAGTTTATTTTATTTCATGCGCACGGATGTTTTGTCTGCATGTATGTCTGTGTACCGCTCACATATCTGGTGCCATGGAGGCTGAAAGAGGTCATCAAATCTCCTGGAACTGAAGTTACAGACACGTGTGAGCTGCCATGTAGGTGCTGGGAATAAAACCTGGGCCCTCTGGAAAAGCAGAAAGTATTCTTAACAATTTTCCATCTCTCTAGATCCTGATTCATCTTTAAAAGGCATACAACTATCATAAATCCTATATATTAAGAAATGCCCACTGGCACAATAGTGGTATGAATGTTATGGGAATAAATAAACATTTTCCAATTTGATTTAAGGCCTACCATGAGATAAAACTGATGCCTGGCACTGTACCTGGGCCAAGAACCCATGGCTGTGTAGGCCACAGACTCGAGGGAAGAAACTAATACTATTATTCTGCTATATGGGCTTCATGTCTGTGGTTGGTCTAAAGAAAATGGCTCCCAAAGAGAATGGCACTATTAGGAAGTGTGGCCTTGTTGGAGGAAGTGTGTTGCTATGGGGGAAGGCTTTGAGATCTCTTCTCAAGCTACACTCAGTGTGATAGTCAGTCAAGTTCCTGTTGTCTGCCTATCAAGATGTATGGATTCTCAGCTCCAGTGCCATGTCTCATGTTCCCTGCCATGATGATAATGGACTGAATCTATGAAACTGTAAGTGAACCATCCCAAACAAATGCTTTTTTATTGTAAGAGCTGCCATGGCCATGGTGTCTCTTCACAGCAATAGAAACCCTAACCAAGACAACACCCCCTGGTACTTATCTTTATATGCCTAGATTAGTGTGACTCTCAATCCTCATCAGGGAAACATCATTTTGCAGTGAATAGTAACCAATACAGAGATGCACAACCCTCTCTAGTATTGCCTTCACAGTTGTCAAATGAAGGGATTAGACCACGAACAAGTGCTTTGACAATTCCATAATCCAAGTAGGCTGTACACATGTGTGGTACCATGTTTTTAGCTTTATCCTATTTATCAAAGATCATTTGATAATCTTTATGAAAATAGCAGCAGCCTTTTTCTGCAGTTATCCTACAAGTCCTAGAAGAATGACGCCCTGCCTTCTACCTTCCTGGATGCTGCTTTGCATACCGGCACAATTACTGGAGTTACTCGAGGGGAAACCCTGAACTTCTTCTTTCTTGGGTAAAACAGGATCTCCACCCATCTGCCCTACAAGGTCCCTTTCTACAGAAAGGACAAGGAAGGAAAGAAATTCTCTTTGAGGACATTCACAGTGTATTCAAGAGCAGTGTTTCCATAAAATGGGGGTATTTTAGGAATTCCATCGCATATCTCATCATCATCTATCGTCTTTTGAAAATATTTTAGATGCATTTATTTTTATTTTGCCTCTGTGTATGTGTGTATGCGCATATGTGCACCCATGGAGGCCAGAAGAGGGCATCTAACTGGATTTACAGGTGGTTGTGAGCCACGACTCATTCCTGTAATTCCAGCACTTGGGAAATGGAGATAAGAGGATCAGGAATTTAAGTTCATCCTAATTCATATGGCATATCTGAGGCCAGGCTAGAATATGTGAGACCCTGACTCTAAGATTAAAAAAAAAAATACTGACTTCAGAACTATGCTCTGGTTTTCCCAGGTCAGTGAAAGCTTAGGCAGATCATTTGGGAAGTCCTCAAAGACCATGAAGTGGACCTTGCCTCTTCTTATGAATTTGTTGAAAGCCACTGAAGTGGAAGGACAATCCTCAGGTAATTTAAGAGCACTGGGCAGACAATATCCATTTCAGAGGTCAAGGGTAACTGAGGCTTCTCAAAATTCATTTACGTTGGCAAAGAGCTTCCAAATTCATGCTTCGGTACCTTGCTTCCTCGTTGACCTCATATGTGTATTGCAATTGAGGGAGGGATTTGATAAGACCAAAACACATTATATGAAATTCTCAAGGAACTAATTTAAAAAGCAGAAACTTGCAGAATAATGCATTATATAATAGAAGGAACTAAAACACTTTGGGCAAAGTTAGGAATCCCAGAGGGAAGTTATCCCACACAGAGAGACCAGATTTCCACAGCTCCCTAGCATTGCATCTCTGTAGGAATCTACCTGAGCGGGGTCCAGGCATCTTTTTCTCTGGAGTGAACTACATGGCCACATTCTCAGAATGTCGGTGGCTTTTTGGATTTACAGCTACTCCTTCTTGTCTTCTCACACTCCAGGAGTCTTTCATTTGGTTCACAGATGTGACCAATTATGACTTAGAGACAATAAAACTGGAGAGAACTGGTTTCTAGAGTTTTCTAACATCAAATATTGATACCAAGTCTGTTGTACATGGTTCAGGAATTTCTCACTTCTCTGGAGGAAAACGAATGGTGAATAATATCAAGTGACAACACTTCTGTTACCGAGCCTCCTCAGTGTCCTAGCTTCCTCTCCACCAGTCCTCCAAAACCGAGGGGGCACAGAACTTGCAGGAGACCCTGGCAAGCCTCATGAAGCCTGGAGATGTATCAAGAGCTCATATTCAAAAAGTCCAAATCCCAGGAGCCTCCACAGTCTTGGCTAGTCCATATGATGGAAGTGACACTCTGAAGCTCCCAAAAGTGAAGACAAAATTTCTGTGTACATCCTCCTTTCTTGGAGATACTTTTACTATTTCAAGGCAGTTGTATGCTTCAAGGAAGCCTAAGCTAAACCTTATTTGAGTTTTTCACATAAAGAAGTTATGTGTGGATATTTTACAGGCATGAGAACATGAGTTTGATCCCTAGTATCCAAGTGCTTTTTTGTTTTTGCTTTTGTTAAAGCAGACACAGTGGGTATGGATGGATCTGTAATGCTAGCACTGGGGACAGGGAGAAGTGGAACACTGGGATTTCTCTGGCTAGTCCTTCCAGCTGAGTCAGTGAGTTCTAGGTTTAGTCTCAAAAAAGTAAGGAGTAGAGTGACTGTCTATGGCTTCCAAATGTATCTGTACATTTACATGTGCCCCTTACACACACAAATACATACACACAAATACATAAGTAAATAAATGAAGAGATCTATAAAAGGAAATGCTTGTTAGAATAACTCAACAGAATAGAATTATGGCCTGTGTCAAATAGCATTGTTTTGTGCATACATCAAACAAGACAAAATAAAAATGGAAATAACAGCTTCATGGCCAAAAAACATGGTGAAAAGGAGAAATTTTTATCATTGGCCATTTTGATCATTCCATTCAAATCAACCACTTATAGACTATTCATGCATCAAAAACTGTTACTTGGATTCTTAGAATAGGGTTATTTTATCATTGCTTCCCATATCCTTAAATATCTTAACAATGTCTTTTTCACCAGACCCTCTTGAGATCTTAATAAACTTGGCCACATACAAGTTAGGTCACAAATATGATGAAAAAGCTCCTTTGGTTAGTTTGGTCACCATAGATTATATTTTTAAAAAAAGACTGTCTATAGAACTGAAACTATACATCAAGTATTATATAGGCTGTTTTATGTATTTATTAATATATACATACAAATGTATATATGAATATGTAGCAATTTTTAATCAAAAAAGGAGAACAATGAGTTGTAAGAGGGCAAGGGATGACATACGGGAGTGTTTGCAGGGAGAAGAGGAAGGGGGATATGATATAAGTATTTTATATTCTCAAAAAAAAAGAAATATTTTTAAATGTCTGACCAAAGGTATAAATACAAATCAACACATTATTCTGTTTAAAAATTCTTAAGAAAAAAGAAAAAAAACCCAATGTATTTAGAATTTTTAGTTCTTTTTTTCCTTCCATTTTGCAAATTCACTGTGGTTTGGGTGGAATGGTGGAGACAGCGTATGAGCACGTGTGTGGTAGCAGCTATGATGCATGGGCCTTCCATCTGGAAGATAACCAAGTCTGGCTGCCAAGATGGGAAGTGTGCAGTGACTAGGTCATAGGGCGTTGCCCTTGAGTTAAACATTGCTTTATTTGTATGTTTGTTTTCTGTCTAGACATCCTGATCAGTCTGGAACTGCTTGGAATCAACATCATTATCTTCAGCAGCCTTTTGTCAGTGGTTACCTCAGACTCCTCCTTGTCTTTAACCTCTTTTTGACCACCATCTTCACCCTCACCCTTCTTCCTGTATCTTGTCATTAGCCTCCTGTTCTGCATTTGCTTCTGTTCAAAGGAATTCAGGGTGGGGACATCTCTTCTGCTCTCCTCCCACACAACTTCCTCTTCATATGTCCTTGATGGTGATCTAGGGCTGGTGTTTTCGGTACTGACAATGATGCTGTGCAATGGATTAGTATTTAACATGAGATTTGGGCTACACAGAGAAACCCTGTTTCGAAAAAACAAAACAACAACATTTAGGAAAGAAACAGCAGCAACAACAACAACAATAACAAAACAAAACAAAAAGACAAAAAAAAAAAAAAAATGAGATTTGAGGAACCCTGGCTTTAAGTGGGTAGGGATGGGCAGAGAGGGGTCAATTACAATGGAGAAGGCACACAGGTAAATTGGCTACTGTGAGCTGGAGTGAGAGCCATGCAAGAAGATGGTTCTCAGAACAGACTAAAGTGAATCTTTAGGAAGACATGAGCAAGGCATAAGGAAAAAACTACAAAGGAGAGATCATTTCCCTTGAAACCAGTATTCATAAGGATGACACTGTCATTTCAACATGAAGGTACAAGAGTACAGAGTTGTTTATTGGACCTAGAGAGAGTTTATACTGGGAGGTTTAGAGAAAGGAGCTACGTCATCTAGGATGGAGATCAAAACCTGTTTACAAAACCTTGTAACAGAGAGCCAGAAGGAAGTGGCTGCTAAGCAGGCCTCCCTCAAACTCCAATCTCCAATAACGAATACTCCTTACTTCCTAAACCCAGACAGAGGTTAGTTGGGAGAGGGGGAAAAGGGAGGGAGGGACAGAGGGAAAGAGAGAGAGACAGAGAGACAGAGAGAGAGAGAGAGAGAGAGAGAGAGAGAGAGAGAGAGAACTTTATATGTCAAGTCTCCCAGGGCACAGAGCAAAACAGAACCAGGCCCAAGTAGCAATACAAGGTACAACCAGGAGAGCACTTGAGATGCCCGCTGGGCAGCAGCCGCCCAGCTGCACACACAAACTCAGGAGATTCTATTTGACTAAGTTATCCAACATTTCTTGGGACCACTGGTTACAAGTGGTTTTTAGTATGCTCAAGGCAACTCAGTACTGGGGGAATGGATGATTGTATCTCACCAGTTTCCACTGGACCATGGCCAAAGACAAAGTCAATGGAATACCACAGTCACTGGAAAGCAAGAGTCTATAGTATTTTCTTTGGTCAATAGGTCATAAGGGTTATAGAAACCAAAAACTCTTTTGGCATTCTTATCATCTTTGATGAGAAAATAAACTAACTTGAAATAATTAATTTTAGAAAAAAATAGACAATATTTCTTACATTCTGCATTATAAATAAATTATTATTTCCTTTGGCTTTGTGTTATTTATATTTATAATCCATATTATGTTCAACAAAAAAAACTATCATTAGAATGAAGGTATATCAAAACCCAGCTGCCTGCTGTTTGTAAGAAACTATATTAAATAATATTTTTTAAACAGTTTAAAGCAAAAGACTAAATTATATGTGAGAAATATCTACAGCAATTAAATGGAGTGATGCTTCAGGACCAGAAAGAATTCTAGCTATAAAGGGAAAGATATCATGATAAGGGCATCATGTCATCAAAAAGCACATAACCATAAATGTGTATATACCTAATTATACCTTTAGACATGCTCAAAACAGGAACAGGACAGGACTAAGAATAGAAGTAGGTAAGCTCAGAGTAATATTTGGAAATTTTTACTCAACTCTTACCAGTTAGTATAACTGCTAGAGAAAATTGAGAATACAAAAGAATAGGACTGGAGTATTAAGGAACTGATGTAGACATGGATAAAGCATTTATAGAATAATTTGTTCAAACTCACATTATTTTCAGATGAACATGGTACATTCACAAAGACAGACTCAGAAGGACTAGAAGAAGCCAAAAGAAAGTTAAACTCTTGAAATCCTAGAGTGTTTTTTGAACACAACAAAATAAAACAGTTATTGCTGATGAGGGGTTATTGAAAACCCTTTGCTGCTGAGCCCACTGCTCCAGGTGAGCATTGGGCTAGAGTGCAGGTCCAACAACCCCTCCACCTCCGTGGAACTTCCTGGGTCTGCTCTGAGCACACTGAACCCACCTATCCATGCAGGACCACCTTGAGGCCACACTCACATGATCTTTGAACCCTGTCGCCTGCCCTCTGCTGGAGGAGAAACCTCCAAGAGAGCTTGGATCATCCAGAGTTACATATATCAAACTCCTGACCCACCTACACCTACCGGGAGAGCAGGGTAGAGAGAGAAAGATTCCACCTGCACCCACTGTAAGAAGCGATGTGAAGATGGCAATGCAAGAAAACACTCAACAATAGAAAGACCAGGATGACACCACCAGAATCTAGCGACTCTATACCAACTAGACCTGAACATACCAAAGCAGATGAAGCAGAAGAGAACAACCTAAAAGATAACTTCTTGAAAATAATAGAGGCCCTCAAAGAAGATATGAGAAAATTCCTTAAAGAAATGGAAGATAAACAAAAAATTGGAAGAAATAGAGGAAAAGACCAAGCAAAAAAATGCAAGAAATGAACAAATCTCTTAAAAAAAGTAAAGAAAAAACAATCAAACAGATGAAGAAAACAATTCAAACAGTTCATCACATGAAAACTGAAATAGAGACAATAAAGAAAACACAAACTGAGGGAATGCTGGAAATAGAAAAACTGGGTAAATGATCAGAGACTACAGATGTAAGCATAACCAACAGAATATAAGAGATCAAAGAGAGAATCTCTGGCGCTGAAGATAAACTAGAGGAAATAGATTCATCGACCAAAGAAAATCTTAAATCCAACAAATTCTTAATACAAAACATCCAGGAAATGTGGGACACAATGAAAAGGCAAAACCTAAGAATAATAGGCATAGAAGAAGCCAAAGAGGCCCAGCTCAAAGGTGTAGAAAACATATTCAACAAAATCATTGAAGAAAACTTTCCCAATCTGAAGAAGAACATGCCCATGAAAGTACAAAAAGCAGATCGAACACCAAATAGATTGGACCAAAAAAAGTCCCGTCGCCACATAATAATAAAATACCTAACATAATAAAGAAATAATATTAAGGGCAGCTATGGAAAAAGGCCAGGTAACATATAAAGGCAGACCTATCAAAATTACACCTGACTTCTTCATGGAAACTCTGAAAGCTAGAAGGTTCTGGATAGATGTGCTACAAATACTGAGAGTCCACAGATGCCAACCCAGGCTACTATGCCCAGCAAAACTCTCAATCACTATAGACAGAGAAAACACAATATTCAATGACAGAGTCATATTTTCACAATACATATCCACACATTCAGCCCTATAGAAAATTCTGGAAGGAAAACTCCAACCCAAGGAAGTTAACTACATTCACAAAGACATAGGCAATAGATAATCCTGCTTCACCAGAACCCAAAAGAAAAAGTGGGGCAAATATACTCACAATACCACCGCTAACAACAAATCTAAAACAAGAATTAACAATCACTGGTCCTTACTTTCCCTCAACATTAATGGTCTTAACTCACATATAAAAAGACGCAGGCTAACAGAATGGATACAAAGACAGAATGCATCCTTCTGCTGCATACAAGAAACACATCTAAGTTTCAAAGAAACTTAGGAAAAGATCTTCCAATTAAATAGACCTAAGAAGCAAGCAGGTGTAGCTATCCTACTATCTAACAAGTTAGACTTCAAACCAAAATCAATCAAAAGAGATGAAGAAGGTCATTTAGTATTCATCACAGGAGGAATCCATCAGTACAAAGTCTCAATTCTGAACATCTATGCCCCAAATACAAATCCACATTTGTAAAAGAAACACTACTAAAACTCAATGCTCACATAAAACCTCACATACTCATTGTGGGAGACTTCAACACCCCACTCTCACCACTAGACAGGACCACCAGATAGAAACTTCTAAAAGAAACAAAAGAACTAACCGAAATGATGTTCCAATTGGGTTTAACAGCCATCTATAGAACATTCCATCCAAACACAAAAGAATATACCTTCTTCTTAGCTCCACATGGAACCTTCTCTAAAATCAACCACATACTAGGCAACATAGCAAATCTCAACAGATTAAAAAAAAAAAAGGAATAGCTCCCTGTATCTTCTCAGACCACCATGCTTTAAAGTTGGAATTCAACAACAACACAAATTGCAAAAACCCTACAAATTCATGGAAACTGAACAATGCACAATTGCACCATTCCTGGGTCAAGGAAGAAACAAAGAAAGAAATTAAAGAGTTCTAGAACTCAACAAGTGTAAGGAGTACTGTTTTTTCCTCCCGCCGCCGCGCCAGCCCCAAATAATACACAGAGACTCTGTATTTGATATTATGTTATTGGCCAGGTGCTAGTTTCTTATCGGCTAGCCCTGTCTTAATTATTAACCCATTTCTATGTATTTCCACGTGGTCTTACTGAGAGCAGAGGAATGGCGGTTCTGTTCTCTCCAGACTCTCCATCTTGACTCCTCCTTACTACTTCCTCTTTCCTCCTTGTCTCCTAGTCCCGCCTATCTTACTTTCCTATTGGCCAACAGTGCTTTATTCATTAACCAGTATGAGAAACATATACAGAATGACATCTCCCATCAAACAAGAATGAAGACACATCATACCCGAACATATGGGACACTTTAAAAGCAGTGCCCATATGAAGTAAATGGAGGATAGTCACATTAGAGAATTAACAGCGCAACTGAAAGCCTTAGAACAAAAAATAAAGCAAACTCAGCCCGAAGGAGTAGATGCCAGGAAATATTCAATTTGAAATCAATAAAGTAGAAACTAGGAAAACAATACAAAAAAACCAATGTAACAGAGTTGGTTTTTCAAGAAAATCAACAAGACAAACAAACCTCTATCCAAACTAACCAAAAAGTAGAGAGAAAACATGAACATCAACAAAATCAGAAATGAAAAGGGTGACATAACAGTTGATGCTGAGGAAATACAGAGAATTTTCAGGTTATACTTTGAAAACCTGTATTCCAAAAAATTAAAAATTTCAAAGGAAATGGACAAATTTCTGGATAGCTTTCACTTACCAAAATTAAATCAAGAACAGATAAGCAACTTAAATAGACCTATAACCCCTAATGAAATAAAAGCAGTCATCAAAAGTCTACCAATCAAAAAAAAAAAAAAAAAAAAAAAAGCTCAGGGCCAGATGGCTTCAGTGAAGAATTCTACCAGAAATTCAAAGAAGAGCTAATACCAATACTCCTCAAATTGTTCCACATAATAGAAGCAGCAGGTTCATTACCAAACTCTTTTTATGAGTCTACAAATTACCTTGGTACCCAAGCCACACAAAGACACAAGTAACAAAGAGAACTACACACCAATATCCCTCATGAACATTGATGCAAAAATACTCAATGTACTGGCAAATCAGATCCAAGAACACATCATAGAAATCCACCATAACCAAGTAGGCTTCATCCCAGGGATGCAGGGATCGTTCAACATATGAAAATCCATCAATGTGATCCACCATTTAAACAAACTAAAAAAGAAAAACCACATGATCAACTCACTAGATGCTGAAAAAGCCTTTGACAAAATCCAATACCCTTTCATGATAACGGTCTTGGAGAGATCAGGGATAACAGGAACATAGCTAAACATAATAAAAGCAGTATACAGTAAACCAACAGCCAACATCAAACTGAATGGAGAGAAGCTTAAGATGATTCCTCTGAAATCAGGAACAAGGCAAGGCTGTTCTCTCTCTCCATATCTCTTCAATATTGTACTTGAAGTTCTAGCTAAAGCAATTAGACAACAAAAGGAGATCAAAGGGATACAAATTGGAAAGGAAGAAGTCAAACTGTCACTATTTGCAGATGTTATGACAGTTTACATAAGTGACCTGAAAAACTCTACCAGGGAATTCCTAAAGCTGATAAAAAAAACCTTCAGCAAAGTGGCAGGATACAAGATTAATTCAAAAAATCAGTAGTCCTACTATATACAGACGATAAAGGGGCTGAGAAAGAAATCAGAGAAACATCATCCTTTACAATAGCCACAAACAACATAAAATATCTTGTGGTAATGCTTACCAAACAAGTGAAAGACCTATATAGCAAGAACTTTGTGTCTTTAAAGAAAGAAATTAAAGAAGATGCCAGAAAATGGAAAGGTCTTCCATGTTTTTGGATAGGTAGAATAAACATAATAAAAATGGCAATCTTGCCAAAAGCAATCTACAGATTCAATGTGATCCCCATCAATATCCCAGCACAATTTTTCACTGACCTTGAAAGGATAATAATCAACTTTATATGGAAAAACAAAAGACCCATGATAGCCAATACAACCCTGTACAATAAAGGAATTTCAGGAGGCATCACTGTCTTCGACTTTAAACTCTACTATAGAGCTATAGTGCCAAACAGCATGGTATTGGTACAAAAATAGACAGGTAGACCAATGGAATCGAATAGAAAATCCTGATATTAGCCCACACACCTACGAACACCTGATTTTTGACAAAACAGCTAAAAGTATACAATGGAAGAAGGAAAGCATCTTTAGCAAATGGTGCTGGCACAACTGGATGATGGTGTGTAGAAGACTGCAGATAGACCCATGACTGTCGCCATGCACAAAACTCAAGTCCAAATGGATCAAAGACCTCAACATAAATCCAGCCACACTGAACCTTTTAGAAGAGAAATGGGAGGTACCCTTGAATGAATTGGTACAGGAACTACTTCCTGAACACCAATAGCACAGACACTGAGATCAACAATCAATAAATGGGACCTCCTGAAACTGAGAAGCTTCTGTAAGGCAAAGGACACAGTCAACAAGACAAAATGGCAGCCCACAAAATGGGAAAAGATATTCACCAACCCCACATTTGACAGACTCAAGAAATTAGTCACCAAAACACCAAATAACCCTATTAAAAATTGGGGTACAGAACTGAATAGAGAATTTTCAATAGAGAAATCCAAAATGGCTGAAAGACACTTAAGAAAATGCTCATCATCCTTAGCCATCAGGGAAATGCTAATCAAAACAACTCTGAGATACCATCTTACTCCTGTCAGAATGTCTAAAATTAGAAACACCGATGACAGCTTATGCTGGACAGGATATGGAGAAAGGTGAAAACTCCTCCATTGCTGGGGGAGTGTAAATTTGTACAGCTATTTTGGAGATCAGTATGGAGGTTCCTTTGGAAAATGGGAATCAGTCTACCACAGGACCTGGCAATCCCACTCTTAGATATATACCCAAATGATCCACATCCTTGCAACAAAGACATCTGTTCAATTATGTTCATACTAGCATTATTTTTAATAGCAAGAACCTGGAAGCAACCTAGATGCCCCTCAACTGAAGAATGGATAAAGAAGATGTGGTACATTTACACAATGGAATACTATTCAGAAAAAAAAATGGAATCTTAAAATTTGCAGGCAAATGGATGGAACTTGAAGAAGCCATCCTGAGTGAGGTAACCCTGTCACAAAAAGAGGAACATAGTATGTACTCATTCACATATGGATTTTAGACAAAGAGCAAAGGATTACCAGCCTATATAATTCACACCGCCAGAGAAACTAGGATACAAGGAGAAACCTAAGAGACTCATACAAGGTCCCTCACAGAAGGGGAAAGGAACAAGATCTCCTGAGCATATTGGGAGTTGGGGGGCAGTGAGTGGAGGGAGAGAAAGTTAGAATAAAAAAGGGAAGAGAGGAAAACATGTGGGATCAGGAACATTGAGTCAGGGGACGAATATAGGAGAGCAAAAAAGAAAAAAAGAAAAAAAAAGAGAAAGAGAGAGAGATACCATAATAGAGTGAGACATTATAGGTCTGAAGAGAAAACTGACTCTAGAGAACAGAGACTTACAAGGGTGACCCCAACTAACAATCTGAGCAACAATGGAAAGGCTACCTTAAATGCCCTTCCCTGATAATGAGATTGATAACTAACGTATATGCCATGATAGAGCGCTCATCTAGTAGCTGATGGAAACAGAAGCAGATACGCACAGCCAAACACTGAGCCGAACTCCTGGAATCCAGTTGCAGAGCACGAGGAGTGATAAGAAAAGGGGTCAAGACCAGGCTACAGAAACCCACAAAGACAGCTGACCTGAGCAAGGAGGAGTTCATGGACCCCCAGACTGATCACTGGGAATCCAGCATTGGACCAACTTACACCCCCTGAGCATGGGTTAGAAGGCCTGGGAAGTCTAAGGGACCTCTGACAGTAGAACCAGGATGTATTCCTGGTACATGAAATGTCTTTGGGAGCACATACCCCATGGAGGAATACTCCCTTAACCTAGAGGCAGGAGGGAGGGCCTAGATCCTACTCCAAACAACTTGACAGATTTTGATAATCCCTCCTGGAAGTCATCACTCTCTCTATGGAGTTGTAAGGGGATGGGATGGGAGGGGGGTCAGAGAGCATGGGAGGGAGGAAAAGGGAACTGGGATCAATATGTAAAATAAGAAATACACACACACACAGTATAAATAAAAAATAAAAGAATCTACTTTAAAAAAGAAAAGAAAAACCTTCAAGTTTGCGTTAGAAAACACATTTCCAAATCACAAGAAACGTTATGTTAGATTTTAACTGAATAATAATAAAAATGCAAAATGGCCTTACTTATAGAATGTACATACTACAGTGCCATGAGGGAGATTTTAAGCATTCAGGTTTCTATTATAAAAAATAAAGGTTCAAAATCAATGTTACAAGATTTAACATTATGACTCTAGAGAAAGGAAAAAGAAATAAAACCCAAAGTGAGCAGATGCTAAAAAATGAACATATGAATTAAATCAATAAACTAGTAATTCATAGGGGAAAATAAAGGAAAGGAAAGATGGTTCCTTGAAAAATTATTTACCTTTGAATTAAACCACCCAAGTAATGATGAATGAAACAGGAGCCATTATTTCAGATAGCAAAAGACAAGGAATCCATTTTGGGGTGTGTGACTCTTTCGGTAGAGGGCTTGCCTTTCATGTTCAGTGCACATGGTAGTGCATTCCTATAATCTCAGCACTCAGGGAGAAGGCAAGAAAACCAGCAATCCAAGGCCATTGTCCGTCATCTTTGGTTACACGGGGCACTAGAAGCCAGACAAGAGTGTGTGGGACCTTGTTTGAAAAGCAAGCTGTTATAAACAGATTTATGCAATATTTTTGACAATTTTTCAGCTTGTATTTTAGATCTAAAAGACAGGCATTAAAAAATCATTTTATGTGAATTTCAAACCAGGGCAAGTGACAGAAAAGAAATCACTAGTTTATCATCTGTGGATGATAGAGAGGCAAGCGGGAACTTAGAGAGTGATGGAAATGTGTCATACTTGATTGGAACAGTGAGTAAACAGGTGTGTGTGAATGTGTGTGTGTGTGTGTGTGTGTGTGTGAAAAATTCACCAGACTGCATGTTATTTTAGCCAAAAAGCCGGAAAGCTATTAAAACTGTCCATTTCACACAAGCGAGCTTTATTGTGTATGTATTTAACCCCAATAACATTGATTTTAAAAACAAACAACAAATACAATAAAGGTTTTTTAAAATACAAAACAAAATCATTGCAGAAATAAACTCAGAAAATATTAAAATATATGATTGAAGGGATATCCTATATTATAAAAATGTCAGATATGGAAGACATTTTTAAAAGTATAAACTATCCAGGAAAATGAAAAATAGAGGGAAAAAAGTCCCTGAGATCTTCCTGAGTATAAGGAAAACTCAAATCTTTAATTTGAAGTGCTTTATCAATGGATTTTTTAAAATTCAATGATTTCTCCATTGAAATCACTTGTAAAAACAGCTTGCTTTCCTCATATGTCAGCTTGAAGCTTCAGCTCTTGGTATAAATACTAAGTCCCACACTACCCCACATTACCTACCCTTCTCAGTGTGAATTTGTCTGTGTAAGTGCCTGGGGAAGTACCATGAAAATGCCATTGCATGATCTCGAGAACTTGGCCTCTTCAGCTCTCAGGTTCTGGGTCTAAAAGAATAGTTAAATCTGGAAACCAGACACTGGGTCATGGCAGTAGAGTGACTGCAGTCAACCCGTGAGCCATCTCAGCTGTATTTCTTCTGATTCTATAGATGGAGTAGCACCCTGTTGGCTGTCCTACGCACCTACCCCAAGGACACTTTTCTATGGTCAGTGCCACAGTTTGCTCCAAAGAAGACCTATCTGCTACCCTTTGTCTTTGTCAAACACTAAGACAGTTGCATCTACCTGACTTCTAATCAAGTGTCACCACCTGCCCATTGTGTAAGTGCGCGTTGGGCTGCAGAAGTCCGGTCATCAATGAACCCAGTTCTGTAACGGCATCTGCTACCGCACAACACTGAAGTTCTTGCTGCTGCTAACATTCTTGTCTCCAGGGCAGCTCTTCCTGCTTCGGTAAATGGTGAGTCTGCTGGAGCAGCAATTCTGTCTAGGTTTTGCACGCTGTGCCCACGCTAACACATAGACTCCTCGCAGAGCCATTCTTTCCATCTGCCATCTGTCATGGAAACGCGGGCACTTCCGCAACTAGTGTGAGGGGTTGCTCTTTATATGCTAAGAGGCACGCTAAGCATGTGTTTGCATCATGTCCTGGCATCCTTGCTTGGATTTGAAGTCAAGCATCCTAGAAGAGTCTTCCAAGTTGAAAATTCCCGTTTCAAACAATATGCTCTGCTCTGTAATCCAGAGCTTTCAGAAGTTCACCTTCCTCCAACTTCTTCCTTCCCCCTTTTCTTTCCTCCTTCTTTGTTTTGGATATGTTCTTTATCCATGTGCTAAGGACTATATAGAGATTATCATCTTACTACCTAGGAATCTGAGTAAGTCCTTAATAAGGAAATACAGACTCAGGAGTTCAGGATGAGCAGTGTTACCCAACCCCTCACCTAATTCCTCACCAGTCTGTCCATGAACCCTGCCCCTTTTCCAAATTCCATCTTTTTAGCTATGACTCTATTTGTCGTTGCCTCTTTCTTGACCAGTCTCTATTACTGGGAACACAAATGCCTAAACAATGTTTTTGTGAAAGAAAATTTTTTTTCTAACCATTGTGAAATACGTGTTTATTCCGATACTTCCAACCAGTTATGCAACTAATCCATGAGACATTGACAGATTACTTTTACACAATTTCTAAAGGACTGTGGGATTTTTTTTTATAGTTTCAAGTTGAAAACACTTTCATTTTGAAATTAGGAAGCCCATTAGTGTCTGCTTTCTACCCATTTGCTTCAGCTTGAAAATTCACTCCCCAGCCTGCGCTGATCTTCTGGGCCAGCATCAAGGAGTCCTCCAGATGCCGGCTGCTTAGAGCTATAGTCTACCATTCTTCCCGGAGAGAGTTTCTCTATGGACTCAGGCTCCTTATTGAATGCTATTGCTCTGGCACTTGTTTCCCGACAAATGAGCGGGTAGTGTAAACCAACTGAAGCAGGGGGCTGGAGAGACTGGAAATTGATGCTCTGGGTCTTTTGCAGTCTGTGCTAACATATTCAAGATCCTGGCTTCTGTCTCTGGCACTGAGAGAAAATTTAAGGCAATTCTATGCCATAGTCAGGGTGAGTCCTAGGAACAGGATAGCTATAACAGTAGAAGCTGGGGAATATTTTATAGAAATTGTGTATACAATTCCACTATATTCAAACTCAAGACACAGCTCTGCTCCCATAGTCTAGCAGAAGGCTCCCTTTCCTGTATTTATCCTAAGTATACAGGCTAGAATAATCTCTTAGGCCTGTTCAAAGCTTTACCACACAGATGAGAGCTATCTAGCAACACCTTTGCAGGTTAACATCTCCCTGCATTTGTGTAGGCTCCACAGCAGACTGGCACACCATGCACTTCACACTGCTGTTCTACATACTGTACTGGGCATGGGAGATAGCTGCAAGTCCAGTAATTTTGTGTTAGTGTCATAGATTTCTTAGAAACAAGACCTTTTGCTCTCTGATGTTTCCACATTCTCTAACAATGATGCAATTTTTATCTTTCTTAGGTCTCCCATGATGCTGACATCCTTATCTATCCTATATATTTTTCATTTTGTACTTCCTCTCTTGTGTAACTGTGCCCTGGGAACCCTAGGCAGTTTAGTTTATTAGTGGTGATTAACACAAACTGGGTAAGTTCCATATAAGGCTAAGAACTCTTATAGCTGTGCTCAATTTTTTTTTTTTTTTTTTTTTTTTTTTTGCTATGATTAGGCCCAACAGATCTGGGGAAAATGTGATTTATTGTCTATAGTGGCTAAAGACAAATCTTTAAAAATGGCTTAAAATATTATTGCACAAAGTGCAGACCATGGTCCAACAGCATCCATGTTATCTGGGAGCTTGTTAGATAGACATTTCTCATGCCCTGCCCAGGTACTTGGAATTAATATGAATTCTGGTACAATCTGTAGGTGGTTCCCATGCATATTTACATTTCAGAAGCATGAGTTTAAAAACATAAAATAACGTAATGAGGAATCTATGTAAGGATGGCTCTTGACTGTGCCTATCTTGGGCCAGGCACTGTGTTTGATACTTATACATTTCTAACAATTTTATTAACTCTGGTGGTACAATTTTTGCTTTATAGATGGGAATCTGAAATTTAGACATTAACTTGCCCAAAACCATCTTATAACTAATAATGCTTACCTTGGACACTTTGCTGTCTGCCTTGAAGTTATCTCTTAGATTTTACTCTGCAGATGCTGCCTGAGCATGGGTGTTCCTGACTACTATTTCAGAACATACAGAGAGCCTTTAACCTCTCTCCTCCACCTCTCTCAAACCAGTGAGTGACGAGGCTTAGGACCTACATGGCCCAGCTCCCTGAGCACTCTGGGAGATAATTTTGTGTAACATTTTGCATTATAGCTCAGGTTTCCTGCAAGACTAAACTCAATTGGCCGCCAGTTTGATCCTTTACCTCCTCCACTTTCCTTCATCTTTCAGAAAAGTAAGCTAGGCTCCTGAGAGACCAGTCAGACCACACTTCTAAAGAGTACTGTTAAGCGAACAGCTAGCTTCCCTCACACCTACTTTATGAGACTGAAAACGGCTGAAAGACATGACTCTGTTATGTTTATTAAGTGAAGTGTGTGTCGTAGGAGAATCCAAAGGAATTATTTCCTCCTCCAATCTGTAGGATTCTGCCATGAGTTCAGATCTCTTATCTTCTGTTTACCATTATTTTTTTTCTGGAAGAAATAAGTGTCACCAGGATATGTGGCTTGCCCCCCCCACCCCGTTATTATACAGAGAAGCAAAAGTTCAATGTGTAAAATCGAACATCTCACATCAACATCAAGTGCTGACATTTGTTCTCAGCACCAGTGTTAGGACAATGTAACAGATGTGGGTTTAGTGCAGAGGTGGGTTAGTGCACAGATGTGGGTTAGTGCACAGATGTGGGTTTAATACACAGATGTGGGTTAGTGCACAGATGTGGGTTCGTGCACAGATGTGGGTTTAATACATAGATATGGGTTAGTGCACAGATGTGGGTTAGTGCACAGATGTGGGTTAGTGCACAGATGTGGGGTTAGTACACAGATGTTGGTTTAGTACACAGATGTGGGTTAGTGCACAGATGTGGGTTGGTGCACAGATTTGGGTTAATGCAAGGCCTCATACTTTCACTTTGCACTCAGGCAAGGTAATTACGTTGCCAGTTGTGTTTGTACTAATGAAAAACTCATCTGGGTTTTCCTGGCACAAGCAGAAGAGGTCAGGCTAAATAAACAGCAAGAGACAAAAAGCAAATCATCTTCTGGAAAAACTAGATTAAACAAATGCTGGTGTTTCTAGGGTGTTTGAGGAAGCTGAAGTTAAAGGCTAGGAGCAGGAGTGGAGGAGGGGTAGGCTAACAGCAGAGAGGAGAAGGCAGGTGCCCTGCTCTTCATCACATACTCACACTTGCACAGGAATAAGGTGTGATGGCAGAGACAGTATGCTCACCGGAAGCCAGAAGGACTGCTCAGGGCTTCCAGAGACTCAGGAGCAAAGGAATACCCTGCCTTGATAGCCGTTCTGCCTCAGACAAGCAAACGGCCTGCCTACCAGAAGACACCAGGCATTCATTCACCCACCATTTACTCTCCACCTGGCGCCATTAGCAGGGGGTAGCATTGTCTTATTTCACTGAATTTGTCATTGCCTGTTTATCACAAATGAGATTAATTTCCCAGGCCCTGCATTCTGGAAGGTGCTCGATAGTCTGCCTGTAACTCATAAAACTCTTGCCCATAGCATGCAACTCCTTATCAATCAAAATAGCGCTGTACCCTAAGAGGCGTGATGAAGCAGGTCCTGTGAGGAAGGGAACCAGGGGAGAAGTGAAAGTGGAAAGTGTGTGCCTGTGGCGCAACCATCTGTGGACAAAGTTCCCCATTCCCGAGGTGTGGGGGCTGAGGTTGCGGCAGCAGAACATAAACATCCACAGACCTTGGGGAGCCTGTGTGGGGTTTTTCCTGGGCGCACGGTTGCTGTGCAAGCACATTTTCTAGGGATTTTCAGCATGAATGTCTGGACTCTAAGCATTTCCATGCGCTGTGGCTCAAGTGCATTCCAGAGTGAGCAGAGGCTGAATGGAGTGCCAGGCTCTCACAGCTCAGAACCGCACAGCTCTGCTCTCTCCCATTAGTTATCATCTAAATATAAACAGATGGGTAAGAATCGGTTTGCAAAGGGGAAGATTAAGTGGGGTTTTTGTTTCTTTGTTTGGTTTGGTTTTTGGTTTTTCCAGACAGGGTTTTTCTGTGTAGCTTTGTAGACCAGGCTGGCATCGAACTCACAGAGATCCACCTGCCTCTGCCTCCCGACTGCTGTGATCAAAGGCACGGGCTATAAGCCTTATATTTCTCATACATGCTGACTGTCACCTCAAACTAGAAGTACATGAGTTACACATAGGTAGATGGCACTACTAAGACATTCATCTTGCTCCCCCCATCCAGACACAACAATGATAATCTTGGTGTTTAGATTTCAGTATTCTCTATACAACAGGACTCAGTCACTGTTCAGTGAGCCCAGTTTATCAAGTGTTCATATCAAGAGAAATAATCCTTGCTGGGCTAACTCAGATACTGATGTAGCCAGAGTGTTTTGGGTCTTCTATCCATGTAGAAACCAGAATTAATTGTTCTTTTCTGTGCCTTCCTACAACACCCAAGAGTTATCTGAATATCTACTAAGTATAAAACACAATGGATCTTTCCCTCAGAAGACATCTTTCCCTCATGTCTTCTGAGGGAAAGCTACATAATTCTCTGTACCTGTCATGGCAGTGCTCATGTCCCATGTTATGTACAGCAACAGCAAAGAGTGTAGACAGCTGTAAGCAAGGGAAGACTTAATGTTTTTGTTTTTTGTTGTTGTTTTTAGTTTTGGGGGTTTTGTGTGTTTTTCCTGTTTTGTTTTGTTTTTTCGAAACAGGGTTTCTCTGTAGCTTTGGAGCTTGTCCTGGAACTCACTCTGTAGACCAGGCTGCCCTCGAACTCACAGAGATCTGCCTGCCTCTGCCTCCTGAGTGCTGGGACTAAAGGTGTGTGGCACCAATGCCTGGCTGGGAAGACTTAATGGAAGGAAGCAGTCAGACTCAACCTTAGGGGAATGCAAATTACTAGGTAAGTGACTGCACTCACTGGGTGAGAGACTGCATAGCTGCCACACAGACAGACAAAGATCACTAACAAATCCTCCACTCTGGGAAAGTTTTTGGAGGGCAGAAACTTGGGTTCTCCAGTATTTCCCCTGAGGTCTCTCTTATCCCACATATGTGTTTGATATCAGAATTAGTTGTCAAATTTCAGACCTTCAGTTTAAGATTCAAGTGGAGAATCCAGCTCCAGTTTGATAATGGAAGGATAATAGAATTCTTCCTGCAGAAAGAATTCTAGTGAAAAGATATATCAGCAAGGAGAGTTTGTAGAATCAAATGTGGGTGGCCACATGGGACAACCTAATCTTTCCTGCAAATAGATATGCAAAGTTCCCAGAAGTATCCAGGGTAGGAAATGTCTGCTCCTAACTCTCCCTTACCAGCTCATTCAGGGTTTGGGAGTGTTGACAGTTATGAAAGCAACTCAATGCACAAGACTTGGAAGAGTGAACATCCTTCTTCACACCACATGGCTCAGAATCTGAGTGTAGGTTACAACCTGACAGTTCAGCAGCTATGGATAGATAAGCTGCCACCTCTTGGGCTCTACCTTTCTTTTTCCTTTTAAGAGCATGATTGTGGAGCAAAGGAGACAGCCTAGTTGGGAAAATGCTGGCTCCACCCAGCAGGGACTGGAGAGTCCTGGCAGCTTGCTGGGCAGCCGCCTCAGCTTTCCTATTGGCCAACAGTGTTTTATTTATTAACCAATATGAGAGGCATATTTACAGAATGACATCTCCCATCAAATGATTAGCTCTGAGAGATCCTTTCTAGTATATTATTTACTTTTGTTCTATGTTCCTTGGTGTTTTGCCTGCATTTATGCCTGTGAGAGGGTATCAGAAAGCCCAGAACTGGAGTTACAGACAGCTGTTAGCAACCATGTGGGTGCTGGGACCTGAACCTGGATCCTCTGGAAGAGCAGCCAATGCCCTTAACTGCAAAGCCATCTCTCCAGCTCCAAGAGATCCTTTCTCAAAAAGCAAGAGGGAGAGTGATTACAATGGACACCTAACATTGCTATCTGACCCCCACATGTGCCCTTAGACAGGCACATACACAATACACACACACACACCATATGTATGAACACAGACAAACACAAGTAGTGAATTAATTTACCTTAAATCTTTTTTATGTGTATGAGTGTTTTACCTGCATGGATGTCTGTGTACTATGTGTGTGCCTGGTGCCCAAGGAGGCCAAAAAAGGGTGGTAGGAGCCACTATGTGGGCCCTAGAAATTGAGCCTAGATCTCACATCAGCAGTCAAGTGCTCTTAACCCCAATAATTGAATTTGAAAAAGACATAGTATTGTGATAAAAGTTTAATAATACAGAATTATCTACCTTCAATGAAAGAAAATAAATTCTTGGGATGTAAAATCAAGAAACTTAAGAGTTATTTTTCAATTTATAGCTTCCTTTTCTCCCACTCAAGCATAAAGTACATGAATACTTCAAGGCCTCTCTTATCTTTCTGTCTCCCAGATTTAGACTATGATTCCTTGGCTCTTTTGTTACCTGATTTCAAACACTGATATTAAATGCAGAGGCCCCTCTCTCTACAAATAGATCCCTACAAGGTTTGTAATCTACCCAGAGACCTTTTATAGAGTGGAGGGATGATGTTTCCTCTACACAAGGAAGTAAGTAGCAGCTGAAGCAGGACAGGGACACTGAGACTGTGTTGTGCCATCATCGAGAGGCCCCAAGAAGAGACAAAATCACTTGCAGGGATGTGTCCAGAGGCAGAAATGTGAGGGCTTGCCTCAGATGGTCAGATCTGGCCAGTGACACTAGAATGAGAAACAGGAATTCTGTTTTAGTCCCCAGCCTTCTTTGTGTGGTGTGTGTAGGGCTCTGTGTGGGTGTGTAGGCACACATATGTGTACATGTGTAGAGTCCAGGCAGGGTCAACGTAAGACGTCTTCCTCCATCACTTCCTCACCTTTCTTTTGGAGATAGTCTCTCTTACTGGATGTGAAGCTTGCTGATGAGCTTGGACTCTGTCTCTGTCTCCCCAGCAGCAGGGTTACAGACACTTGTCACTTTTACATGAGTTCCTGGGACCAAACTCAGGTCTCTGTGCTTTTGTGACAAACACTTTATTGACAGAACCATCCCCTAGCCTTCTCATTTGTCACCTAGAATATGAACAGCCTTTTTACATACTCAGTGTCTCTCCGACGCTACCAAATCTCTCCACCTGCAGGACCTTGGGCAAGAGGTCACACTGGGGTGGGGATTAGCCCCAGCTGCTAGTTGCTGGCAGTTTACATAATTTCTAAAAATATCACAGCCTTTCTGGGCTTCGTTGCTGTCAAACGAAAAACCAAAGACAAGGTCAGACACATCCTTTTTGGTCCCAACTGCATGCCTCCTTCCCTTCTAACTTGACATCTTCCATTCTCTACTCTCCTAGACACAACCAGGCTTTTCCTTTCCAAGTTTTCTGAATTCTTGTTATCTCTGCTTCATCACTTTAAAAAAAAATACCAGCTCCTCAAAGAAGGGAAAAGTCAAGCACACACCATACACACACACACACACACACACACACACACACACACACACACACACCATGGGAGATGTCCTTCTATATATATGCTTCTCTTATTGGTTGATGAATAAAACACTGATTGACCAGTAGCCAGGCAGAAAGGATAGATGGGTCTACCAGATGAGGAGAAGAGCTGGGGAGAGGGAGACAGAGTGAGGGCGTGAAGGACACCATGCTGCCCAAAGGAGTAACATGCCAGATTATGGGTAAGCCACAGCTTCGTGGCAATACATAGATTAATAGAAATGGGTTAATAATTAAGATAGAGCTAGCTGATAAGAAGCCCTAGTCATCAACCAACAGTTTTATAATTAATTTAATGTCTATGTGTTTTGGGGGGGCGAAGAGGCTGCAGGACCAGGGGGGATAGAAACCTCCATTTCCCCTCCCTCTCCCTCCCTCTCTTTCTCTCCCGTGCATTCACACATACACACACACAGACACCTACACATACACACACACACAGACACACAAATCCCATACCATTTTAGGAATGCATGAAATGTTCAGAATAGGCCCATACACAGACGGAAAATAGTCTGGTGGTGTTTACAGTGGGGACCTGGGGGTTTCTTTTGAGTTATTGAAATGTTTCTAGGTTGTCTATGATCATGGCTAAGTATCTGAATTTCCTAAAAACAACTAAATAGTATATTTCAAGTGGGTCTATTATACTTGTGAATTATATATCAATAGAACAGCTAATACCTTATGAGAATTATGACAAGGATACATGCTATCAAGAGCTCAGCAATGGGCTGAGTTCTAGTTCCTGGGTTGGCATTTGTTTAAAAAATTGAAAAGTAAAGACAGCTCACATAAAAAGCCAATGTCCTGACATCAGAATCTCTAGTATAAACATCTACACTTTGCTGCCTGCAGATAAGCTCCTGGCAGCTGGTGGCCTGGGGTCCCCTGAGATGGGACCTGAGCTCCTGCAGGCACCTCATCTTGGTGATGTGTCTTTATCAGACTATTACTTCCAGGGGGTTAATATCTGCCTGGTTAGATCCTCACTAATTCAACAGATCTTAGTAGAGTATGCCCTTACTCCTTTTGCTGCCCGCAAGCCTGCATGAGATTTCCCCCCAGCTTTCTCCCTTCTCCTTAATCACACAAGTCTCTTCTGTTGTTATTATTATAAAGTATTTCACTCAACTAAACCACCTTCTGTCGATTCTGCTACTTTTCCAAAGCAGCTGGTACATTTTTCATTTTTCCCATTCACTTTAGCCCACAAACATGCCAAGGACAGCCCATATTCACTGCCATTTCTTTGCTTCCCACTCATCGAGCTGGCTCCAATTTTGGCTTCTCTTACTCTACTGAAAGCTCCTGTTACAATTCACTACGAGAGAGTAGTAAGAAATCTAGTTTAATACATGTCTCTTGAGTCTCACTTTCTTCAACGTCTTGCCATTTTTCTGCCTAGGAAATATAGAAAAACTAAAATGGTAAAGACCCTTCAATGTGCTCACCTAATGTAGGAATTTTGAAAACCTGTGGAATGTGAGTATTATTTTTTTTTTCACACATAACTTTTCTGACATTTTGTAGCTCTCCTTCTGGGACTAACTGCCCGACCACCGTGCACTGTATCTGACAGCTCATTCAATAAACAATCCATAAAGCCAGGCTGTGTGGAGTAACTGTCCTCATGTAGTTTTCAGTCAGCTGAAATACTAGAAGGATGTAGAATTGCCAACATGATAAAACTCCCGAATAAAATATGTTTCTCAGAGAACATACAGCAGAGGGATGTGGCCTGTGTCAGGTGGGTGGTGAGATTGGAGGAGTCACACCTGGAAGTCACAGTTGGATTCTATTAATCCTTTAAGTCACAAATAGTAGAGGAACAGGGAGAGGAAAGAGGAGGATGGTACAGACTAGATAGTGAGAAACAGCCAAAATAGTATATGAAAAGCACGAGAAATAAACTAAAATAGAAGAGGAGGAGAGATGAGGCAGAGTCTCCTTGGCCTTCAGTACAGTTTTGTTATCCTGAAGGCATAGCATCATGTTGAAAGTATAAAGCTTAAAAACATGATCACCACAGCACTTGCAACAACTACAAAGCTGTTGATGCTGCATGCAGGGAATCTAGAGATGCAGGGACCAGAGAAAAGAAAGGGGCTTTGGAAATAGACTGTTCATGTCGGGTAGGGAAGAGCTGATCATGTTGCCAGTCTCTACAAATGTTTAGATGGTCAAATCAATAGCAAAAATGTGAGTTCTGTGGCTGCCATGAAACCATCAGATCCCATGCAGCCTTCCCAACTCCCCTGGGAAATACTTATGTCTGGGTTAAGGCCAAAGGCAATATTGGCTGTAGTGTTGTCAGGGTCGCAGCTTTTGAAGTAAAGAACAAAGACCTAAAATGTTTCCTTCTGGACAAGTTCAGTAATTTGACAATCATGATTGAGTCCCTTCCAGGTCAGAAGTCGGAGAAGAACCAGAGTCAGATGAAAGAAGGTGTCAGAGATCTTCTGGCTCAGGGCTCAAGCTGGACTAGCAAACATGGCTTTTGTGGCTTGCTTGAGGTCCACGCTTAGAACATGGTACCCAGCTGAGTGGTGACAGGCACTTTCTAGGGCTGCCTTCCCACCGTTATCTCCTTTCACAGTTCCCTCCCTGTCCCTTGTTCATGCCAGCCTTGTGGTTGATCAGCCATTGCCTCCAATGGCAGAGGAAAAAGAGGCGCATGAGACAGAATGGAGGGGTCGGTTCTGAAAGTGCCCCCACCCTCACCAGATGGTTTTCCCTGTGCTGCCTTTGCACTTTGGTGAGGCCCTTCTTATGCCATGCATCTTCTGCACATTTTAGTACTAACCTGTCCTGTCCTTCAACTCCAGAAGCAGCGAGACAGACAGACATAGAGAGAGATGCAGGAGAGAGAAAGAGAGAGGCAGAGAGAGAGAGAGAGAGAGAGAGAGAGAGAGAGAGAGAGAGAGAGAGAGAGAGAGAGAGAGAGAGAGAGAGAGAGAGAGAGAGAGAGAGAGAGAGAGAGGCAGCAGGCAGCGCACAGTCACAGCCTGGGTCCTCAGACCGGCAGAGGATTTGCTGGGAGCTCACCCAATTGCCGCTCTCCTTAATGGCTAAACTTGTTATTATCTTCTATGGTGTGAGTTAGCTTGTGTTTTGTTGCTATTGCCTAGGGGTTTGGTGAGCTGGTCTACTGAACGATGCGGCCACCTTCTCCTTATAAATCCACCCCCTCCCCACCCCCCACCCCGGTGATTAAAAACTCAACTCCTGAAGCAGCACCCAGGAAGAATGGGCCTAGCACATCACTGGGGTCTTTCTGGCATACATTCAAACAATGGGACTCAAAGGAAGTTTTCATTCTTTTTCTTTTAATATTTTTATTATTGATCCCAGTTCCATCTAACTCCCATCCTCCCATGCCCCCCCCAAATCTCCCAATCCCATCAAAGTCAGTCAAATCATTTGGGGTAGGGCCTAGATCCTCCCCCATGTCTCTAGACTAAGGGAGTCTCCCTCCATGGGGAATGGGCTTCTGAAGTCCAATCCTGCACTAAGGATACATTAGAGGTCCCATAGACTTCCCTGGCCTCTTAACTGAGACCCACGTTCAGGGGATCTGGGTAGGTCCTATTCTGGCTTCCCAGCTATCAGACTGAGATACATGAGCTTCCCCTTGCTCAGGTCAGCTGTCTCTGTGGGTTTCTGCAGCCTGGTCTTGAACCTTTGGCTCATCACTCCTCCCTCTCTGCAAATGGATTCCAGGAGTTTGGCTCAGTGTTTAGCTGTGGGTGTCTGCTTCTGCTTCCATCAGCTACTGTAAGAAGGCTCTATGATGGCATATAAGGTAGTCATCAAGCTCATTATCAGGGAAGAGCATTTAAGGTAGCCTCACCACCGTTGCTTAGATTGTTAGTGGGGGTCACCCTTATAGGTCTCTGGACATTTTCCTAGTGTGAGATTTCTCTTTAAATCTATAATGGTCCCCTCTAAGTGGCGATTCTCCCATGTCCTTGACTCGGGACACTGTATTCACATTTAATTCAAATCTCAGAATGATAACATTGCCATGAGGCCTGTGGTAGCCTTTAAATATTATTTACTGGACTATAGTTGTGGTACAATAATAATGAAGGAGAGGGTGTAATTATATCACTAGACCCAAGATAAATGATAAATTGATGTTTATTGAAGAACAATTACACAGAAAAATACAAAGAACCGCAACAGCGTTTCCCCTCTCTTCCTACAGGATCTGCTGCCCCACCAGAAAGACCAAACAAAGCAAAGCCAGCCTCAAGCTCCTCTCTTTCGGCTTCCATCTGCCTGAGGCCACGCCCAAGGAGGTGTTACAAGTTCACTAACAAAATGCCTACATAATAAGGTGCTTGTTTATAGTGTGCAAGGCTCTGGGTTCCATCTCCAACACCATAACATGCAAATAAATACTTTCTGAAAACAGCTGGCTACCCAGGATTGGAACCCATCCTCTGACGGACACTTAGCTTTGCAGCTTCTGGCATGCCACATTTCTGTCTACACTGCCTTAGTTCATTTGCCATTCTACCAATAAACTCTATATTCATCAGACTGTTGGTGAAAATAATGTGGGTTCTTTAAAGGACCAGCAGCCTAGTCGGGCGTTGGTGGTGCACGCCTTTAATCCCAGCACTTGGGAAGCAGAGGCAGGAGGATCTCAGTAAGTTCGAGGCCAGCCTGGTCTACAGAACTAGTTCCAGGACAGGCTCCAAAGCAATACAGAAGGCCATGCCAGGGGGTTGGAGAGATGGCTCAGTGGTTAAGAGCACTCACTGGCTGCTCTTCCAGAGGTTCTGAGTTCAATCCCCATCAACCACATGGCAGCTAACAACCATCTATCATGGGGTCTGATGTCCTCTTCTGGCATAAAGGTGTATATGTAGGTAGAACACTGATAAACAAAATGCATACATAAATACTTACAGGAAGGAAGAAGTCCATGCCAGAAAACTTCTGTACTGACTGACATTGTTTCAACAGGCAAAGAATGGGACATATGCTTTCCTCAGAGGCTGTGTGAAATCAAAATTAACTCACAGTGTGTCAGAAAATAGTTCTTCCAACTTGTTTCAAAGCCTTTTCTACATCAACTACAAAAGTTACATTTCAGATCTGAGCTCCTGGGCCTGAGGGATGCCCAGGAATCAGTTGAGAGAAAGGAGGACAGGGATTACTGGCTCAGAAGAGCCATCAACTGCCAGGGGAGCTGTGGTCAGGGAGGAGCCAGAGAAGGGCCGGAGGGATGCCAAAATCTTCTGCCCATCTGGTCAGTGCCAGGAGACAAGTTGGGAGTTCACATCCTTCCTTTCCTGTCCTTCTGTCCCTCCCCACTTCCTTTCCCTCCCCTTGCCTTCTCCATGAAAAAAGATAAGGAGATAGATCAGGCCTCCCATTCCAAGCCTGTAAGTTCGGTGACTCCAGGCCTCAGGCTGCTTTTAAGGCAAATGTAACTTACATCTCTCTAGAATGAGTTTTCAGAAGACAACATCTTGAGAGCCAATTCCCTTCTTCCCCCATGGGTTCCAGGGATAGAACTCGGCTCTACAGGCTTGGGTGACAAGAATTTTTACCTGCTGAGACATCTTGCCAATCCCATCACACTACATTTATGCAATGGATAATTTACCTCAGTGAGAGGAAGGTTTTCTTTTTGTTTTGTTTTGTTTTGTTTTTTCAAGACAGGGTTTCTCCTGTGTCTTTGGAGCCTGTCCTGGAACTAGCTCTGCAGACTGGGCTGACCTTGATCTGCCTGCCTCTGCCTCCTGAGTGCTGGGATCAAAGGCGTGTGTCACCACCAACCCGCTCAAGGAAGGTTTTCTTGAACCTGAGATGCTGACAATGCTGTTCTTTATAGCTTTGCTGACGTTCACTACATTCTGAGCTCCACTATTTTTCTGTTGACCTTCCAGAGGGTCAGCTACTGAGAACTTAGGAAAGGCACAAAAGGGGCAACATCTACCAGTGATTATTCCCCACATTTACTAGGAGAAGTAAGGGCAATTGGCTCTGGCAAAGGATGTGAGCAATCAGCCCTACCATGGGGTAAGTGTCAGGGCATACCCTCAGGACAGGGCCCCAGCACTGAGAAACAGTGGCCTTTGATGGACTGCTGGGAAGCCATATTTTCTAGGCTTTGGTCAAGCCATTGGTTGTTCCATTTGGAAATAGAATACTGAAGCAGCCTTCTGCAAGCTTGGTACTTTTTGGAATAATTTTGCAGATTAAGGGAACTTTTATGACAGAGAAGAAAATCTATACAGCAATTTCATATTGAACAACAACAACAAAAAATAAAGTATAGCATGACAACACTGTAGCTCCCCTACACAAACTGTAAGCCCGGCTGCAGGGAGGCAGAGCTGACCTGTGGGATGTGAGCTGCTTTATCCTCTTAAGTGGGTGACAGATTATGATACCACACTGTGTCTCAGCAGGATGGAGCCTCTTTTTCTTAGTTAACCCTTACTTTAAGGGGTTAGTACTGAAACCCCCAGCAAGGTTTTCCTGCCTGACTCTGTAAAAGCCTACACAGCCCAGATATGGTTTGCTAAGTTAATCAACAATACTTAAATACAATCGGGTAAATCTGGTGTCTTCCTTGCTGGACCAGTCAAAACAAGAAAAGGCTGCTAAGTCAGAACATTCCGCTCCATTAATAAAGGTTCCCAGTTTCACTTCTACTCATCACCATTCATTTGCAGTCAGTCTGCAGTCCAAGGGGTAGCAGAGACTCTCATTGAATGTGAGTTATGTGCCCATTATGGTGAAAGGAAGACACTACCATACAGCTTACACGTTTCCTACAGCGCCTCGATGAGGAGAAACACATATAAAGGATGGAGAGCTGCAGTCTTCTACATGGAGTTCGTGTGCAGTATACCCATCACTCAAAGGAAGGCAAGACCCATTCTCATTTGGGTCCCTCACAAAGGATGGCCACTGTTTCTTATATTATCTGTGTGACAAATACCACTTCAAACGGCTCCTCTGCTTTATCACACGCAGTTCTTCACTAAGTGGTCCTTCAAAGGTTAGAAAACCAATGGCCAAGGAAACCAGTAGACAGAACAGCCCGCAGAACTAGTAAGAAGCAGCAAGCAGAAACAGGGTTCCAGCTTGCCTGTCTCTCCCATTCTCTAGGTTTCTAACATAATAGATGGAATGCAAGGACACTGTGCAGGAAATCATCCAGGGAGGGTGACTCCAGGAATGACAGCAGTGCGGGACTGGCTTCAGGCAGCAACCTCTCCTACTCCTGTTGGTTCAGTTCTGACCAGCACTTGTCACCAACTTGAGTTGGCTGTTTCCAAGGCACCCTTGCACTCAGCTCCATTTAAGGGCTTTGAGACTACGTGAGGCACCAGGAATGTGCCAAGAGCATCTTACCTCATGTCCTTGGACTCTTTTTCTCTTCCTTCAATTCACAAAGGATAAAAAAGAGATGTCTCTTTCACTGATATTGTGACACCCACATGGGTAATCCAGCATGTTCTCCCACCCCTTTTGGTAACTTTAATTTTTACATAAAAAATCTAGTGAATAATCAAATGTTGTAGATTTGGGAAAATATTGGGTTCCACTATTTCTCATCTCCTCTTCTATACATGAAGTAGAACACAAACTACTATTAAGAACAATGGCTCCTAACAATGAGGAGAACAGATTGGGTCTGGCCTCCAGGACCACTCTTCCTACCCACCCAGAGTACAGCCAGTGTTCTGGTAGTTAAGCATCATTGCTTCCTTCATACTCCAGTTAGCTTAGTACAGCTGGGCATATTATCAACTACGCCCGACCTAATAGAATACCAATTTTTGTTTTGTAGCCCAGGACGGCCATGAACTCCAAATGAGCATGTCTCGGCTTCCCACATGCTGAGATTACATGAGAACACCACCAGCTCAGAGGAATTGATTTTGGAATCTTTAACCTTGTCAATTACTTGTTATTTTTGTGCTCATATGTCATCCATGAAGTTTCTCTGCTAAATGGACTATCAGATGGTGTTTCAGCCTTTGAGCAAGCAGCTTGCTCTAGGTTTGGACATTCTCATGGATTCTCCCTCTCATATAATTTTTCTATTTTAATTCCTCAGACTTTGAGGTTCCATCCCTAGTTCTCCAGCCATAGTTTGGATCTTGACCATCCCCCACAAAGACACATGAATGTAACAGTTTGGTCTCTGGAATAGCACTGCAAGGAAATGATGGAACCTTGCAGAGATGGGCCCTCTGTGAACTCTGAGTCACTGAGGGCATTCCCCTGGTGGGATTACAGGGCTCCTGTCCCTTCTTGGTTTCTTTGTTGCCTCACTTGCTAAAAGTGGGTGGAGTTAGATCTACCCCATCTTCCTACTGTGAGCCCAAAAGCCATGGGACCAATCATACAAGGGATTGGGACCAAAATAAGCTTTTCTTCCTTATGAACATCTCAGACATTTGCCATGGTAAATGGCTTATGCCCATGCCCTTTCAAACATAAACAATCTTAGCACTTCCGAAGCCATCCCCTTTCTCTGTCATGAAAATGACTGCGTGAAGTTGCATAGGTAAATCAAAGACAGGAAGATGAAGTGAAAAGTTCCCCTTTACAGCTACCAGAAATGAAAACTTGGCCCGATGGTTGATACAATTTCCTCTGAGACATGTCTATTTCCAGCCTGTCTAGGGTTTCTGGTTAAGGTTTCTGTGGCTGAAAAAGCCACAGACTACCATAGATCACATCCCTTTTGTAATTTACAGGAATGCATGGGAAGGCTTCTCTTAGATTGTAGGTGGGGTGGAGGAATTTGGCCAAAATTATATCAAAACCTTTGTGATCTCAAGGCTGAACACTAAGTGCTTGATATAAAGCTTGCAGTTAGATGGACTTGGGAAGGACCGACTCTTTCATGGAGTCTTAGAGAAACTTAGGAGGAACTTTATGCTCGTGTGTGGCTCAAGCTGCTTACTGCTTCTTCCTGCAGATTTCACAGGACAGTGACATCACTCTTCTCTTCATTCTCCCGAACACCTACTTAGCTTGGATCGAGAATGCATGGCCTGTGTAAATGCTCTATAAATGCTGGCTGATGATGGACATGAGTAGAAGAAAATTTTATTACTTACAATCACAGCCTTTCAGGATTACAGGGGAGTTCCAAGATCACAAGCATTGGAAGTAGGTAGGATATATTTTTAATTTGGAAAAGAATAGCATCCTAAATTTACATATAGATTGCTAGCCACCTACTACACATGTCAGAAATGTCATTTTGGAGAATGTCTCTTCTGTAGTTAGAATCCAGCTTCCACAGAAGGAAAAAAATAAAAATCAGCCCTGGTTGTAGCAGTTCTGTTCTTTTTTTTCCATCCAAGAGAACAGTGTGTGAGCCAAGGTCAAAAGTGCTCATTGAAGCTGCCATCTCACTTCAAAGAAATGAGTGGCCAGGGGAATTCACAGAGGCAATTTATGGGAAGTCTGAACTCTAATAAATTCGGTCTGTGAAAGAGTTATTTCGTGTGTGTGTGTATGTTTGTGTGCGTGGTGTGTATGTATGCATGTATGAGTATTCACACATGTGTGCAATCATGAATATGGAGGCCAAAGTTTGGTTTCAGGTTACTTCCTCCAACTATCCATGTTGCTTTTTGAGGCAGGGTCTCTCGTTACATCTGGAGTTCATCAGTTCATACCAGTTGGCCAGCAAGCTCCAGGGATCCTTCTGGTTTTGCCTTTCACACTGCTAGTTCCTGGCTCCTTTAAGAGAGGCTTCTTAACTCAGTGCTAGAGTCAAACACCTCCATCCCAAGCAGTGGTCCAGATGATCCTACATCCAAAACAGCTGAGGCCACGCAGCCTCACAGACCACTACAGCAAGGATTTGGTCAGGGTTCTGGTTTTTCTTAGGATCCCCCTTGGGATTGATAGTGCCCCCAAACAGCAGGAAACAGTATGGAGAGAACTATGCCAACATTGCCAAATATTCTTTATAAATGACTGTTTTCATTTTAATGTGGTTGGTTATAAATAATTAACAATCACAGTCAATCTCTTTCTAAAGAAAAAAAAGAAAATATGATATAGAAAGGTAATACTTTGCATTGGTATGGATTTTGATTTATTGATACAAATTTAAGGTCAATTTTGTTATATGTATATTTCTACTCTTGTTTAGGTAATGTATTTATACAGCTCATTTACAATGTAATGTATAATTAAATACAAATTATAGTCACCTATAATAGTCAAAACATGTTAGGTTTTCTAGATATACAGAGATGTATTTCAAATGGAGAGGTATTCTTCAAAACCTTTCAAAGACCTATTGAAGATGGCATTTAAAATGCTTTATTAGGGTTTTTCATGACAAGGAGACAAAACTTCTCCTGACAACACCAATTATGTCAGAGAGGAAGATGGGCATCAAAGAAAGTCATTTAGAGTTTGCCTTCAATGTGGCAAAACTGGCCCATTGGGCAAAGAACTGCCCTTGCTTTAATTGCTGACTGTAAGCACGCTGTGCAAACTGGACAGGATGATTACAAAGGAAAGTGACTGCTGAACAGTGACAGTATGGTCTTTTGCTGTTCCTGCCTTACAGAACTTTGCCAATACAAGGCAGAACAGACCTTCAGATTTCCTATTTCATTAAAAAGTCTGCCAGATACTATGGCCTATGGGCTGAAGGTGGATAACCCAACATTACAGAGGAACTTTGGGTGGCTGTCCAGGCAGAAAGATGTCTCTGTCAATTCTAAAGTTTATATATTATCTGTCTAGGGTCTTTGATGGAGTTGAAGACAGATAATTATGATTATAGTTTTCTTTAGCTAGGATAAATCCTTGGACTCATGAAGATAGGATAGATGATACAATATTTTCTTTAAATTTTGCCAAATTTAGTTAATGAACTAAATATTGTAAGTGTATTCTTGCTTAATAACTGTTTTGTTATATATAGTTTTACTGTGTTAAAGTTAAAAACCTTCCTTTTTATTTAGACAGAAAAGAGGAGATGATGGAGAGATGTCCTTCTTTACACTGTGAATACATGTTTCTCTAATTGGTTGATAAATAAAGCTGTTTCAGCCAATGGACAGGCAGGATTTAGCCAGGTGGGAAATCCAAACAGGGATAGAGAAAGGTAGAAGGTGGAGATGCCATGTAGTTACCAGGAAGGTAGAAGTCCCAGGCATTCTCTGGTAATCCAAGACCACATTGAGATACATAGATTAATAATTATTGGTTAATAATTAAGAGAGAGCTAGTCAATAAGAATCCTGAGCCATCGGTTAAACAATTTGTATAATTAATATAAGCCTCTGTGTGTTTATTTGGGACTAAAGGGTTGCAGAACTGGGTGGGACAGAAACTTCTGTCTACAATTAGCAACAGCATGTGCCACTGCGACTGGTGTTTTGCATGGGTGCTGGAGCTCAAACATGGGTACTCATGCTTGCATAATCCTTTTTAGAAATTATTTAAACAAAATTGCATATGTCATAACAATTCAGCAAAGCAAGGCACAATATCAAAATATTGCCAATAAGCTAAACTTTCACAAGCCTAGAGATAAGGTTGCCTGTGACACAAATTCCTTTTCTGTTCCTGTGTTTAAAGCTGAACAGTCAAGACAAGATCTGCTATGTGATGTAGCGTCTGGGTCATCCTTTTTGTGGGGATTCTACACACTAGATTCTTCCAAGCAGGATTTTGATGGCAGTATAAATTCAGGTGACCCCGATACACACATACCCCAAGCTCTAGTGGAAAGCAACACTGCCTGCCATGAGCATTAAAGAAATCACTAGATCATTATAATTTGACCCATTGATTCCATTTCTGTGAAAAAGATACCAAAAGAAGAGGTATCTGCACCCTATATTCATGAAGCATTATTCACAAGAATCACGTCATAGAACCAACCTAAGGAAGAGGTAAGGAAACCGCTGGTCTTTACACACACACACACACACACACACACACACACACACACACACACTGGAATGCCATTCAGTTGCTTATCAGATCTGGGAAGAAAATGTCATATGTCTTTACCTACATTTTTAAATTTTAAAAAGTTGAGCTAGTGACCAGAAGTTGGGGAGTAGAAGGAATGGAAAGATGTTGACCAAAAGGTACAACACTGCAATGAGATGGGAAGTTTAAATGACAATATTTGAGACAACAAATATATCGAGTCAATCATTCTACATTGTGTGCATATGGCACCATCACTCTTCACTTGATAATTGCATACAAGATAATTTTCCAATATGCAATTGAAAATACATTAAATAAGTTATTGGGAGGATAATGGAAAGCTCCTGGAATCCATGAGGAGACTGTAGAAGCAGAGGACCTCATAGGTGTACAGACAGCAGGAGCCAAGCCAAGATCATGTCACAGGTGGTCTCCACTTAAGCTGTGGATTTAAATCACTCAAAATTCAGTTTGTGGTGAGAGCCCAAAGTTGGTCATCCTTGGACTAGTACCCTGGCTGTCTGGAGGCCTTTGTAGAGTCTATAGCAGCAATGGGCCTCACTGTCCATCAAGGATGTCTCTAGAATGAAGCATTTTGATGCTGGACAGCTAAACATACATTATGATATTATTATTATTATTTGTTTGTTTGTTTGTTTCAAGGCAGGGTTTCTCTGTATTGCTTTGGAACCTGCTCTGGAATTAGCTCTGTAGATCTGCCTGCCTCTGCCTCCTGAGAGCTGGGATCAAAGGCATTCGTCACCATTGCCCGGCCCAAGAGGCTCTTAATTAGCAATCCATATGATGTTAATGGGATCCTTCTTTTTAGTCTCCACTGTGATCTAAGGCTCTGTTCTCCAAGAATTCCTTTGGATTTCAGTGGTTTGGGGTGGCTTTTTCCCCTTGTCTAACCCTTCTAAGCCACAAAATAAGAAACTCTTAACCAGAGATTGTGAAAACTGAAAGTCTTCCTGCCCCTGAGAGTGGTTGTGATGAGTCACTTGCTAATAAAATGAAACTCAAATTAAATATGCCCAGAGCCAAGTAAATTTCATACAGCAAACTAGCCTTGATTTACAGCAAGGAGAAACAACAGGCATCACTTCACACCATCTCCCATGCCTGCCCTCTTACAGGATTCCTCACCAAGTCTGAGATTTATCAGTGTGGCTATGGTGATGAATGAGTGGATGTTCCCTTGAGACCCAGCCCTCCAGAGTGGAGCTGATCAGTCCACATAAGCCTCGGGAATGAAATTTAACAGAAATGCACAAAGGGGACGGACACTGATGAAATAGAAAACTATCTTAAACTTCAAAGTCATCCTTTACAACAGAGTTTCTGGTACACTCAACCTCCAGTAGCACCCATTGTGCAAGCATCCTGATGTCAACCTCTTCTTCAGACGAGGCTATTTGGAGCTCAGAATTGAAGTGGTTAGTTTGAGAAGCATGAGCTCCCCAGTCCAGGTCTCTTAAATCCAGTGAAAATCCTGCTGTGTTTAAAGATCAGACACTCTTGGGTAGAGGAACCCGTGCCATTACCATTTGGGCTAATGGCCCTGTGATCAGCCTCCAGAGAGGAGATATGGGTCAATACCACCCCAGTGGTGATGCCAAAGAAAGAGCTTCTTGGGATGCAAAAGGAGGGGTCATTTCTGCTCTTGACACAGAGGGTCATTGTTGCTGGATGCTATGGCAGACTACTGAAAATCATGGCCAGGCAAGCAAGTCTGTTCTGCCTTGAGAAGAAAAGCTACCTGTTATTAACACATGCTGAATAGACATGTGCTTGTGACAGCATATTCCATTGCAATGAAAGGAGTCTAATCTGGACTCAGAAGGTCTAGGGTGAGGCATGCACGTGTGTCTCTAGGCTCTACCGGTGATTTGAGACAAATAGGAGAGACAGCTTAGGCAACTGGCTCTCAGAACATAGAGACCAGGCTTTGCCTCCTTCCCTCGGAAATCTGAATCAACGCAGCTGCTCCCAATGCTTTGAGCTTGAAGCAAGGCCCTGGTGGCAACACTTCCCCAAAGCATAAGATTAGTTGAACCATCGCCCCCACTCTGCAAACAGAAACAATAGAAAAAGAAAATGCTGAGACAAGGGGCTTATCAGGAATCCACTTTATCAGCTTTCTGACTAGTGTTGACAGCATGGGCATAGCTCAAAACTCGCTTCGGGCTATTAGCTTACTAAAAAGTAGCCCAACCCAGGCAGAGTTCTGTTGAGGTTAATAGGAAGGTACAGCATTAAACTGTTGATGTTGCAAATCCTGGAGGCAGCAGTCTGGTTCTGTTCATAAGGCCACTGGGCTGACCCACCAGTATGCAGCCACTGGCCAGGACTGATGGCATTAGTCTCTCCTCAGTACCACATGCCACGACCTCACATCTGTAGCTTGATATTGGCCATGGTGGGAGTATTTACATCATGAAAATACACAAAGGCCACAAGTCAAAATTTTAATTTCCAGGGAGTTGGTTATAAAACAGTTACTCGTGTGTCCCTTTCCCTCACTAAATAGTCCCTTTGCATGTCATGGAGGCAGCTAGAAGGTCTGTGGAAATCACCCTTAATTTCTCCTCTCTCCTATAGTATGGGAGATCTCTTAGTCGGTAATCAAGAAAACATGTAGTACTGGAAAAGTTAACACCCTAAGGCACCCTTTGTGGAAGTGATCCTATTTTGTGCTTTTAATCTCAGGGCCGGGATGTATTGAGTTTAGAGATCCAAATACAATGAAGGTGCTAAATGACCAGCTGACTTTCAAAGGCCAAAGGCAACATCTTTTCTCTATATTGCACAATGTCAAACACTCATAAATGTTTGTTCATTTGAAGGTTGGGATGAAGCAATAGTCCAGTCCTAATTTAGTTCATCTGTAGACCGTCAAAACAATGGGCTGAGGAGAAGAAGCAAACATTCTTCATTCACAGCCCATTGGCAAGTACAGCACAGAGCAGGACCCAGAGTGGCCATGGTGCTCACACACCACTCAATAACTTTCAATATCTTCAATACTTTCACCTCTGCCCTTAGCAAGTGCACTAGTGGTTTCTGAGAGATGCAAGACCAGTGGATTTCTGCTGGGGGGGGGAGGACACTGCTCTGTTGCCAGGAGTCTCAGTGGCCTTGGCACTGTCCCATTTCCTAAAACAATGGGCTCCACACTGCCCTTGATTTGGTATCCAAACATCTCTCTGAGAAATTTGCAAAAGTACTTCAGCTTAAAAGTCTGTCACTGCCATGCTACTCACTTTACTGGCACCCTAAAACAAAAGGTACTCTACATTTTTGTAAAACAACAAGAAACAAAAACACCACCACCAAAGGCAAAGCAAGTCCTATTGAATACCGCTGGAACAGGGAGAAGACAGTGTTACGGGAAGAGGAGTAGTGTTTTCCTCTTGGCCTGAAACTGAGAAACAAAACGATGATTTTTTTTTTTAAGTAACCAAAACTGCATGTAAGATGGCTTAAACATTAGAGAACTGTTTTGACTCAATAAGACCATGTTTATCACAATCACACCTATTAGCACAGATATTGCCAAAAAGATAAAACTGTAAGTGCCAGCAGGCCTACGAGGAAGGAAAATGATGTAGGGATGGCAGATGAAGGCAACTGGTGCTGTCAATGTGAACAATGATATAAGTGTTCCTCCACAAATTAAAAGTAGAAATCCACTTTGAATCTCTCCTTTGAAATCTCTCCTTTGAAAAGAAATGAAGTTGCTGCTTCATAGAAACACCTACACCCCCATGCTCATTTAAGTATATTCCCAATCACCATGCCATGGAAGGAAGCTAAGAGGGTACTTGGACGGGTGTCTTAGTTAGGGTTGATATTGCTGTGGTGGAACACCTTGAAAAAAAGCAAGATGGGGAGGAAAAGTTTTATTTCACAGAGTACTATATAGCAGTTCATCATCAAAGGCAATGAGCACAGAACTCAAGCAGGGCAGGAACCTGGAGGTAGGAGGTCATGAAGTGTGCTGCTTACTGGCCTGCTCCTCATGGCTTGCTCAGCCTGCTTTCTTACAGAATCCAGGACCAGCAGACCAGGGATGGTCCCACCCACAATGGGCTGGGCCCTCCCCCCATCAATCCCTAATTAAGAAAATGTCCTACAGCCTTGTGTACAGCCATTTTCTAAAGGCATTTTCTCAGTTGAGGCTCCCTCCTCTCTGATGACTCTAGAGATGTGTCCATTGACAAAAAATTCTCCAGTGCAGATAGGTTAGGAAAATATGCTATATGTACCCAATGGAATATTACTCAGTCTTACACAAAGGAGATCCTGTCATATTCAACAACATGGATAAACTGAAAAGACAGAATGCTACATGAAAGAAAGAAAAATGGTGGAAAATATCACTTATGACATAAAAACAAAGCTGAACATAACAGTTGCTGGAAGCATAAAAAATTAGAAACTGATAAATTATTTCTAAAGGCCTCTTTAACAATTTGCTAGCTTAAAGCTTTTTAAGCTTGCATTCTCATCCCCCTGAAACAGGTTTAAGCATCATTTGAAGACCCTTCCCATTCTTGCAGAAGGACCTTTTCCATGTACCAGCATTTGGGAATCTGTCATGATGCCTGGGATCGCTGATGCTGCCCCAGGGCTGTAAATGAATCTAGACTAAGGATACTGTTTGGAGGCAGAAAGGGGCCTCCTTTTTCATTATCCTAAGGTGTTTGTTGTCTTAAAAATCCAGATCTCAATTCTTTAGAAAAAAAAATTGAATTATCATGATTGTCTTACAATGAGACCACCACCCACCCTTCTCCTGTGCAAACATCTTGAACTAAATTCATCTAAGGTGTGTGGCTGTGTGAACAGCTTGGATACTCACATGTCTCTGTTTAGGACAAGCTTAAATACTTGTGTGTTGCTGTGTGGACAGCTTAGATACTCACAATGACCAGTGTTCTCTTATAAAGGCCAAGAGCAAGAATATTTACACTGGGATCTTATGTGACTTTCATTCTGACCCAGAGCAGCACCAGCCCCAGGGCCCACCACTTCTAGGAGGTGCTTCGCTTCTTGTCTTTCATTACTTTACCAGTCAATGCAAACAAAAGGGAGATGGTGGGATAGCTAGAGGCACAAGAGAAGCCTTCCCCACTTCTCAACTCATGTGAGCAGTGCACTTGTCCAAAGAGCAGACAGTAAAACTGTCTTCTGAGAGAAGAGGTACCACTGAGATACATCACTTTCTCACATGTCAGCATGGCAACCATTCTTCAGTCTCCTAGGGGCAGAGTTCAGGAAACCATCAGACTTGGCTTTCTTGTCATTGCTCTGCCTCCGGAGGGTCAGACATGGGGCAACTATCCAAGCAACAAGGGGCTAAGAATGTGCACCTGTGATGGAGGAATTGGTCCTGAGTCAAGTGGTGGTCTGCAGCACACTAGTGAGACTCCAAGTCTCCCATGAGAGATGCAACAGGAATGGTGTGCGGCAAGGCTGGGGAGGGAACTGTCTTCTTGCCTTGAAACAACCATTGAATCCCCATCTCACTGCCCTTCCTTGTCAGTAGTTTATTCCTGGAAGAGGAAAGGAATAGGTGATTCAGGTCCCTCTAAGTATTAAGACTCAATGTCCACATGGCTCAAAGGGAGGTCCTCGAACCATACAGATGCTGATATTTACTCAATAGACAACTAGGTTTGTTTAAATAGCAGAAAGCGTTGCCGGGATATTATGGAATCTAGACAATGCCTTGTGGAATACTCTGCATCAAGAAAGAGACAATGCAGTACAGCTGAGGGCTACTGGGGGAAATTTTCTTCTCTTTACACCAACTTGCCACTGCCTAGTGAACGCATCCTTTACAGGAAGAAGGTGAGTTGTGGCTCAACTCAAAGCTCCAGAAACATCCGCGTTCCATTTCTAGCCTATTCACAATTGATGTTGCTGAAAGTGGATAAAAATGATGCCTTAATGATCAATTTCAAGGAGGAGAAAGCCTAGCATCTCGGTTCTGCGAAGGAGGAAGAAACATTCACACAGAACGTAAAGTTAGGGTCTCTGCACAAAATACTCAACCTGTGGGCTTCAAACCTCCAGCAGGGTGATTTCCAAGTCTTCAGACCAGCACACCTGAAAACCAGACAGCCAGACCCAAGGCAGGAGATGGAGTTGAGGACAGCAAGTTCTACACAAGGATGTCTTCACACTGGAACAGTGGGAAGCCTTTGAAGCAGAAGGACAACATAATCCTTCATATGGAGAAGCTGGTCTCACTGCTGTGTGGGAAACAGAGTAAAAGGGTCCTAGGAGGGGAGTTGTTGGCATGTTACCACTGTAGGTGCAAATGCCAGGGGCTCACCTTCTTATGCCAAAGAGCATTGCACTGTTTATAGTTATTTCATTTTCTTAATGCATCCATTGCACAACTGTCACTGACATTGATTCCATACTTTGGCTATTATATTCTAAATAGTGCTGCAATTAACTTGGGATCATTGTTGTCTTGATGTACTAATTTTATTTCCTTTGCGTATACGCAGAGAAGTAAGTACACTTGATCATATGATAGGTCTGTTTCTAGACTTCTGTGAAAATTCCATGTTGATTTCCGTAATGACTGTAGTAATCTGTGATTCCACCATCATCTTGAGGGGTATCCTTTTCTTCTCTCCTCATCAGCACATGTTTTCTTTGGTATTTTTGATATCACCATTCTAACCGGCTCAAATAAGGTGATACCTCTTTGAGACTGGTTTTGAATATTTCACCACTAAGAAATGATAACTAGGTGGCTGGAGAGATGGCTCAGTGGTTAAAGACTTTTGTTGTTCTTCCAGAGGACCTGAGTTCAGTTCCCAGCACCCACATGGGATCACTCACACCTGCCTACAATGACAGCTCCAAGGGATCCTCTGAGGGCACCCACATGTACACAGCATACACATAAATTTAAAAACATAGAGATAAATCTTAAAAAATAAAATACTTTTAAAGAAATGATAAATACATGCAGTGACAGATCTGCTAACTGTTCCTACTTGATCATTATCCAAATCTATACACATACTGAAATATCATATTGTACCCATAAATTGATAAAATTATTGTTTAAAAAAACCCAATAGTGCTTAGGAATAGAAAGGCACAATGAACCTAGAGAGAAGTAAACACGGACAAGATATTTTAAGAGCTACAAATGGCAGGCAGCTCTCAGGGACCAAATAAAGGCTTTGTGGGAGAAGGACTTACAAGTGATATTCAGGTTTTTAGCACATGGGTAAATGATACGGTTCTGAAGCTCAGAATACTACAATGGGTCAAGCTGCAAGGGAACTAAGGTCAGTTCTTTTAAAAATATGTTATATGTTTGGTTGGGTACCTAAGACGTCTTTGTGAATACATGGCCAGAAGTAAGGTATTGGATAGATACCAGCGTGTATAACATACTTAAATACAAGTTCAAAGGTCTGAGCAGAACATGCTAGTCTAGGGAGAAAACATCCAATGAGAAAGCTTGATGGTTGTGTAGAAGTAAGGAAAACTGACAAATAATGTGAGTCAGATTACTCGGGAACAGGCAATGTGTCCACAAACCTTCCTCTTCAGGTAGGGACACTCTTGTGTGAGAACGTGTACTGGGGACTCAACCTAGGGCTTCACACATTCCAAGCGAGGCTTGTGCTCCCGAGCTATAGTCCCAGCCCCAGTAGGGATGTGTTTTCTGAGTAATGAATCCACTGATGACTATTTATAAAGTCCAGGATCCATTCCTAGGTGAAGAGCACAAACGGTAATACAATGTATGCATTGCAGAATCCAAACAGGAGAAACAGTGTGAATTACTGCATTAGTGGTCACTGCTCTCCATCGTCAACCACTTTGACACTGGTGTGTGGTAGCCTTGCATTCAGAAGGCTTTCTAATCACAGAAGATTCGAAACCAGCTGCTGCGGAAGCCAAATGTGACCACAAGCCAGAGCACTGATGTGCCCTTTGATTTTGCAACCTCAAGAGGAAGATACTGGATTTGGTCCAGATTTTGTAGGATTGGTTTCAGATTTTTAGGGTTTTTTGTTTTTTCTTCACTCCGTGATGACCATTTTGGCCTAATGAAAAGTCTCAACCCTCATGATCAAGGAACAAGCTTTTTAAATTGTTTTGATTACTGTGCCCACAGTTCCCTGGTCAGCGCACCGCACCGCAGAGCACTCCTTACCTGACACCAGAACTTTTCCTCCCTGCAAACTGTTTCTGTAAGAAATGCTGCCACCTAGCAGTCGCTGCAGGAATCACGGTGGTCAGTAGGTAATGGCTTTGTGTGTGGGATTCAAGATTTGTGTGGGATCCTGTGCATGTGAGATGATTTCTGAATGGCACTTTAAACGTGGAGTTAGTTACTTTTTTACAAGTGACTTCTCCGCAAGTAAAGGTCTTGGGATCATTGCATGGCAAGCAATAGGTTTTTGAAAGCAGTTCATTCGAGGGGAAATGACAGCCAATGTCAGTGTTAACATTCTCCTAGACATACCCACAACTCCCATTAAATACGTGTAGTCCTTTGCACACCAGTTATAACTCAGTAGAGTTATAACTAATAGAAGTAAGAAAAATTATAACAAAAAAGAACACTCCCTTTGTAGAGGTGCAGTACATTTATAACAAATACGAATTTCTCCAGGTGTCTTGTGGGGGGAGGTTCTTCTCGAAGGGACAGCTCTTTTACCAGGTGTCCAGTGTGAACCTGTGACATTTTAACTCATGTCAGGGGTGACTCACAGTCTAAAAAACCACAGCCATTCTGTCATATGTTTTAATATTTGTGTTTTCACAAAGGTTGAAAACAAACTCTGACATTCATTGACTGTCCAGAAATTTAGAAATAATTTCTAAATGCTATGAAATAGTTCACATGACTCTCTGGGATGGCATAGCTGGTCCTAGTCCCACATCGCTGTCCACAAGAGGCACTACATGGAGAAAGTAGCGGCCTTGTAAGAGCTGGGGTTGGGGTGTAAACCCAGACAGCAGGCACACAGAGCTTCACCCCCAGGTTGCAAAGCTTTGCTACCTTGCCAAAAGGTACATGGAGACAAATTGATGGCAGATTGTTAGCAGATTAAAAAAAAATTATTCACATAATAAAGTAAGTCTCGGTTTCCTAGCTGAGTGGAGTTAAATGGTGGGGGGGGTCATTTTTAATTTTGTCACAGTGACATTTAGCTCTAGTTATCATAACACTCTCTAAACGTGAAAGGGTTTTTCATCATATCAATCATTTGAAACTCTGGTGTGGACCCTCTGCTCGGTGCTTGCTGACATCCTAGACCAGCAGACGCTTTATCTTTACCATCTCCCAGTTTCGGTGACTTCACAGAGCACCCAGCTGCTGAACCTGCTCTGCATTAGGTCTTAGGGCACGCTGTCTGATATCAGTCCTCTATCACTGGAGTTTCTGAGCATCACACTGAAAGGACAATTTATGCAAACGAACTTTGAAGGTTATTTGAATATGCATAGGGCCCCACTGAAAGGCTAGCCACAGGACACTGCAGCTTATGGTTCAGGGACTGCCAGGCTGTGCCTCTCAGGCTTTAAAGTAAGACAGGCCCTGAGGGTGTCTTTGCTTTGTTGTGGCAGCGGCGGTGGTGGTACTAGGAGTTAGAGGTCCTGTGTATGGCAGGAAAGCATGGCCACTAAGCTATATCTTCAGCTTGATTTTTGACCTTCAATTATTTTGAGATCAACTTCCATTCACTGCCCAGGCAGGTCTGGAATTCAATTTGACTCCTCAGACTGGCTTTGAAATTTCAGTCCTCCTGCCTTGGGCTCCCGAGTCTCTGGGGTTACAGGCCTGTCAGCCAGCAGACCCTTTTAAACTGTTTCCTATGTGAAACTGATGATGCCAGTTTGTAGACAACAAGTTAAGGTCCAATATAGGAAGAGTCCCAGTCCTAATGTGAAGAGAGAGAGAGACAGAGAGAGAACACACACACAGAGAATCTGATTTATTACAAGGTCAAGGAGAAAGCTTTCCCTTACTTTTCCAATTTCCTCCACATTTTAGATGCATCTGTGTTTCTTAACAAAGACATCTGCAAAGCTGTTTTAAAAATAAAGTTCTTTAGCCTTGCTGAGGAGCTGGCCCAGCAAGTAAAGGTGAATTCAATTCCTGGGATGCACACAGTAGGAGAGAACCAATTCCTGCCAGTTGTTTTCTGACCTCCAGACATGTGCCAGGCTACACACACACCTACACACACATATACACAGAGAGAGAGAGAGAGAGAGAGAGAGAGAGAGAGAGAGAACAACTTAAAATTTAAAAATAGAATGTTTTCATCTAGCCCAATCAGCTTAAATTTCTTATTTCTGGGCTTCTCAGATTTTAAAGTACATACCTCTACTCTAAATGATATTAGAGAATCCAACTTCCAACCACCAATCCCATCTTGAGGCAGAATGGATAGCATAAAATAAAGACAGAATTCTGAGTTTGAAGGGACTGAAATCAGACTCAGGATTTCTCTGGAGTTGCCTCTCAGGCCTGATGGCTCTGCTAATCAAAGCTGCTAGATTTCTGAGCATTTAGAATTACTTCATTTGGTGACAGCAAACGGAAGCAGAATACAATGCATGAACTGCCAGAGAATGTGTTTTCACACACTCAAAGGGAAGAACTTGGGTTGGGAGCATAGCCCAATGATAGAGCACTGAACTAGTATGTTTAAGGCCCTGGATGGATCATCCCATTCCCACTATTGGGGGGTCATGAGAACTTTCAATAGCTAGAACTGCCAGACAGGACAAGATGGTCTAGACTGTCTCATGATTAAGTTTCCTATTGCTACAGTCCCAATAGGAGAATTGTTTGTTGCACAAAGGATTCTCTTTCTGTCTCTCTCTCCCACACACATGTACATGCACATAAATGCACACATACACACACACACACACATGCACACACTCTCGCACACATTCATGCACACACGCACACACACACACACACACACACAGGAACATTGAGGACACTGAGCATTTAGTAATTGACTCATAACACCAAATTGTTTAGAAAGTCACTCCAGAAAACTAAACTTGATTTCTTGATGATCCAAGAGGTGTACTACATCTACCCTTATCCAGGTCAGTTCACTGGCATGCAAAACCAGGCTAGCCATTACACAGATACCTTCCTTTAAACCAAAGAACCCATAGCAAAACCAAAGGAACCATAGCAAACTGGGTAAAGCTATATGCTAATTCTTTCCATGGTAGTATCCAAGCCAAGCCACAGAGGTGCTTAAGTTGAAGAGTTTATGTACCAGGTCCCACAGCTGACGTCCTGAGCCTTAACTGACACACAAACCAGCTTACTAACTTTCAAGTGTGGCCATAAAGATGTTTATCTCAAAGCCATTCCCTTTTATCAAGACACAGGTACACAAGAACCACACACATATTTTCCCTTTTCGGGATTTCCATTGTATGTAGCCATTATCTCAGATAGTAAAGTGAGGAGGCAGAAAAGTTTGCTAGCAAAGTCTTTGTCACAGTCAGCTTGAGGATCTATAAATGAAGGCATGTCTGCCAAGTGTATAAATATTGACTGGGCATGTACCAAGGGAAGAACCCTTTTGCAAGGGCTGGGGATGGAATGGAATGATGCACGGAGGTCCTAGTGTCACAGAGCTTATATTTGAATGTGTGGAGAAACTTGACAGACCTCCCACTGTGGGGAGCGATCAAAGCCACAATCACCAGAAGCACACATAAGAGTGTGCTTTGTGGCTTGGGCAGGGGTTTTGTGGTAGACTATTTATCTAACCTCTTCTAGAAGGTGGGTTTGATCTCTATCACTAAGGAGAGAGAGAGAGAGAGAGAGAGAGAGAGAGAGAGAGTACTTGGTAGTGGTGGTGGGGTATCTCCAAACTGGTACCATTCTCCTGTGTTTTCCATCCTCAAATCTCCACAGCATCTCTGACATTTTTAATCTGCATTTTCAAGAAATACTCTGCTATACTAACAGTGCTCTAGGGCAAAGTCATAAATTTTGCAAGATGAATTTCTTTTTCTGTAAAGGCAAACTCAGCAGTCTTCGGGGGATCTGAAAACGGACGGTGCAGCTGACCTACTGGAGACAGAGGCAGTGGGAGGGGCCCTCACTGGTATAAATAAATAAGAGTCTGGAGCTGGGAACCCACGGCTTGGACTCAGAGTTGAAGGTTGAACTCCACCTCCAGGCAGAATGAGGCTCAGCACTGCAGCCCTGCTCTTCCTGCTGGCTGGATGCTTCTCTCCAGGCCACGGTGAGAACTTTCACTTATGATTTCACTAGGCTTTGAACAGAAATGGTCCTTACCATTTCTTCTCCAATTAAAACTGGGAAGGAAGTCTTACAAAAGCGGGGAAAATGCTCAGCTGCTTCTAGATTTTGAAGTGTGAGATGCTCAGGGATTTAACTCCTTAAAAATGGAAGCTTCCTTTATTTATAGAAAGAGGAGATCCTGGACAATGAGTGTTCAGGGGACTTGTGTTGAGTACATGCATTGTTAGGCTGTCAGCTCGTCCTCCTACAGGAAGACTTCCTTGCATGGTTCTTCTCGGCTCTGCCTCTTAATGCCTCTCCTTGCCAAACCTTGGTCTCTCAGTCCAACATTCCCAGTACACTTGCACGTGGTAAGGTCTGACACTCTAAATAATGCAGAGGCAAGAGGCTGACTTCAGCCTGGATGGGACAGCTGTCTGAGTGAATGGATCAATTCCTAACTGAAGTGACAAGATGTGTATACAGCTGAAGGGATGGAAGTGTGGTCAGAAAGAACATGGGTTTGCAGGACAGATAAAACATGGGTTTGCAGGACAGACAATTTCACTTAAGATGTGCAAGCCCTCCCACCCCCATTTTTACTCTTCACATACTGTTTTCACTCTCATTTCTTTCCTGTCACAGGAAGCTTTCTTGCTGCTGGTAAGCCTCTAGGAAATGCTCTGCTCTTAGCATCAGTAGAGTTTGTGTGTAATACTACCTCAGTGGCAGTCTAATTATTGTTCCCTTGTTCAGTCCACAAAAGTGTAAATGCCTTGGGAACTTGACACTTTTACTTATACAAAGGATTTGCTAAATATCATTTGTTTGTTTTGTTTTGGGAGACAAGGTCTCTGTAAGCAGCTTTGAACTTATAAATATCATCCTTTGTCAGCCTCTCAAATGCTTGGATTACATGAAAAAAAAACAAAACCAGACTTCATGAAAATGCATGAGATGAATTATCAATAAAATGTTTATAACTAGTAAGTAATGTGGTTGAAGCCAGTCTCGAATTGTTATTATTGACTTTCATTTGGTAATAATTTATGTCTAAAACCAAGAACCAGGATATTGAACATAAATGAAGCATCCTCCATGTGTTTTCTGAGGTGGAGAGGTGGGGAGGGTGGAGGAGTATGCTAAAAGAAAGGACAGTGAGAAAGAGAAATACTTAAGGTATCCACCAGTCTCCAGCAGGATCCTGAACTCTGCTTTTGTGTTGGGAGTGGAGATCAGTTGATTTCACATCACATTAGTTGTAACATACTTGTATGTCCCTGAAGCATCAGTTGTCATATCACCTGAATGCCAACATAATGCTACCAGGACAGTCAATGAATGTTACAATTTTGAAAAGCTAAGTCCACTGCAATTAAGTGGTAGAGAACATTTGAAAGCATGCAAGGCAAAGCAAGCAGAAATACATGAACTAAAAGCATATGCATCTGGAAGTGTTGGCTTGAAATGTTTGCCTCTTCAAATGTGTGATATAAAAGATTGATCATTCAGTTCTGCTTCTAAGTTATAGGTCCAATGGGTTGAAGTGACTGATTCTATGCTTACAGGTATCCTGGAGGCCAATTACACAAACTTAAAGTGTAGATGTTCGGGAATGATCTCAGGCGTTATCCATCCAAGCAACATAGAACGGATTCAAATCACATCTCGTGGGAATGGCTGCCCAAATGATGAAGTCCTGTAAGTTTCGAGAAAAAAGGAATTATGTCATCGCTCTCATTGAGTGAAAAACAGATGAAATATATCTGTAATTAGCAACAGTACGGTAGCAAGGTCTCAGAGAACAGTTTGATGTTGCTAAGTATCTGAGGTTAATAATGAGAATTTGTGATATTTAAGGACTTGTTTTTCAGTCCTCAACTGTAACCATTGTTCACTCATTTTATTTCTCAAGCTGTTCCATCGAGGTCTGACTGTTGTGTTACAGAGGCTGAAAGTGAGCATTAAGGTTAACTCACTGAGGCATCAGTAGGCTAACGTGCTTGCCGCACCCATAGTCAGGGATAGAGTCAGGACTCGCTCTTCTGCACAGCCCTGCAGGATACTTACACAGAGCCTCCTCGTTCTCCATGCTGGAACCTCACTTTTACTGGCAGCTCTTCCCACAGTTACCCTTGCCCTCCCTCTCCCTCCCCTGCTTCTTTCCCTCCCCCTCGTTCATCTCTGTGGACAGTGCAATGGAGGGGATACAACACCTCACAGATCTCAGACCAGCCTTCTCCCTTTGCGCCACACTCCCAGCCATCAAGGACTTCCTCCAGCTTTGGAACGTCTGTAAGCAGCTATGTTTGTTTGTCCAACTTTGAAACAAATGCTTCATAGCTGGAGCCAGGAGTGTTTGACTTGCAAAGTAGAAAAACAGCTTATCAAAAAATGTGTGAAACTTTTTCACTATAATGGCATGATACTTTTATCAATGTCTTCACCAGTGAGAGTTGTAACTAAGCCACAGTTACTTCCCTCAAGCTCTACAGTAAAGTCTAGCCATGGGGCCTAATGGAAGGACAAAGAAGGAGCTCTTACCTTTTGGCTGCATTCTCCCTTGAGTCAATGCTCTCACCTTTCAATCAAGGGAAGTAACACACCCTGATTGTCTTTACTTGCCTAACACCAATTGTTTGGAAATAATGAAAGTTTTGGTACATATTAGCATTTTTGAACATTAGACAGATATAGAATTGAAAGCTGCAAGTTATTGTGAGAAATCCACTAGTCAGCAATGAAAATACCAGGTGGCATAAATCTGTTTTGTCATTTTGACTCTAAAACCAACCTGGCAGATGCTGCTTTGAGGATCCACTTGTTGCATGGCTTCTAACTTCTCCAAGATTCACCTAAAGAGATAGAAATTCATACTTAGAGTGGATGGCTCATTGTTCTTTGTTGGATTATAGCTAAGATGCCTGATACATCAAGAAACTATATTTTGCTTAACGTCACACAAATTAGTGTTGAAAGTCTCCTGGTTTTCTATTGCTTGTGAGTCCTTAGTTTTCCTTTGCAGGGAGAAAATGCAACGCCATGTCTGAAGTTTGATAACTATTGAGGTCATAACTCCTGGAGAGTGGTTGCTAAAAGTGTGGGTTCTGGAGTCAGACAACCTTTACAGTAACTCAAGTAATTCTACAGCATTGCACATTTGCAGTACAATCTTGAACTCTCTGAGCATCGCACTCATCAGATGGAGAGAAAGGAAACATGTGACCTTTTGAGCTTCATGTATGGCACACAGTGAGGATAACATTTGACAAACATTGGCCATTCCTTATGAGAGATGGCATTGTTGTTGATTAATTTCTTAAATTAGGAAAAACCTTGCCAGTATGGCTTGGGGAAAAGTCACTGAGACCGGCCAGCTTTAAAGCTTCTTCCATGTTAAGTAGTTTGGAAAGAACAACGCCCAAATTCCCAAATATTGTCTATAAATGTTTGTTTTCATTTGAATGGACTTGGTTATATAAAATAAAATTTAAAAAAAACTTCTTCCATGTTAAAGTATATTCGAGTTTTTCAGATAAAACATTTTCAAAGCCATGTGTTGGCTGTGTATGCCTTTGATCCCTGTGAGTTTGAGGCCAGCCTGGTCTACAGAGCTAGTTCCATGACAGGCTCAAAACCAATACAGAAAAATCCTGTCTCGGAAAAAATAAATAAATAAACAACAACAACAAAAGATTTTTCAAGATATTTTCTAGTCTATTTTTTTTCTTCTGAGCTCAGTGGGCAAGACATTTGAATGATATTGGGGTATAAATTTAGAACTGACCGAACTTTGGAGTCGCTATTTGGTGCCTTCTCCAACTCATATAAAGATTATCAACACAACGGTTTCTTATGCATATGAGCTCCTGTTAACATTGGGTTCCACAAACCCCCCCCATATGGGTTCACATCAGGCCTCACACCACAAATCGCTTATTCCAGGTTCAAAACTACTTGCTCAAATTTCACTCTCCTAGGAATAATCATTTTCATAATCAACTTTCTTCATTTTTAAAAAAGATACAGGATGGAACAAAATGTACCACTGCTTCATTGTTATTTTTGTTTATTTCTCTCCAGGATCTGGACTAGGTCTAAGAAAGTCGTATGTGTGAATCCTCGAGCCAGATGGTTACAAATAGTCTTAAGAATTTTACGGGGGTGAGTGAACATACCAAGAGCTTTTCTAGCCAACCAAGTTGGGGAATACTACACAGTCAGGAAGAATGTGTAGGACAAATGTCTATTTTGCTATTACCATGTATTATTGGCTAGAACAGGGCTGACTCCATTTATTTCATGTCACCAAAGGAAAGTTCTGGTTTCTTGTGTGCACTCCTCTAAGTGTGACTTTTTTTTTTGTTTGTTTGTTTTTATTCACAGAAAATCTCTGTCTTCACCAGCCCCAGCTCCAGTGAGTAGGAAAAGGACTATCTCTACCTAAAGGCCCTATCCTCCCAAAGACACCTGCACCCTCTTTTGTTCCCTGCTCTGAATTCTAGCTGTGTTCTTAGTTGAAGAATTTCCAAGAAAAATTAACTTCCTTTTCCAAACAAACATGACTGTCTGTAACAAAAGCCCTGCAGGAGCTGAAAGGGTGAACCTGAGCGGCTGTGCATACTCAGCCTCCATTCTTGTTGTCTGAGGATGGGAGTTCAGTTACAACCCACTTGGCCTGTGTTTGGTAATAGACCTGTCGTGTAATGTAAAACTGTCCCTAGGTTGTAGAGGAATGGAAACTCATATGTTAAATGTGAACCTGTAGCTTGTATCAACAAGAAATGTATGGGTGTACTTCCATCTTTCACACCCTTAGGAAAAGCAGGCTTGAAAAATAAGTTTCCTGGGCAGCTGATGCAGTTCCAACCTAACACAATGCAGAGTGAAAGGTCTCTCGTGAAGAAAACAGTCCTTCTACTTTTAAAGGTTTCTTGTATACAATTTATTGTCTAAGATTAAAACCAGTAACATTGAAAGACCCTAGGCTTAAAATTCCAGGCTCTCCAGCAGTATACAAATGCACCGTGGCCCTGGCGGAGATATATATATACATCTCACATCTTTTACACAGACAAAAATACCAGTCTCTTGTATCAAATTCTTTAATGTTTCCTATTCATCTCATGTCATTCAATAAACTTAATCGAATACTTTGCTTATGACTAGTTCATTTTTTACAGACAAATTTCCCACAGTGAGATGCTCTTCAGCTGTCCCTAAGGAGACGTAAGGTTTCAATCATGTTCATTTTTTCTGCATATCAAAGCCCTTTACAGATGACCTCAAATTATGTCAGCCACGAGAGCAGTTATGTCTCTAAGGCCTCTTTCCTGAGGCATGCTAAATGTGATCTCCTCCAGACTTCAAACTCTTGCTCAAACCCGTTCTCACTGCCTGTTTACATGGGTTCCCTGAGTCTCAATGTTTTATTTGACAAAGTGTTGCATTGAGTTGACAGGCAGAGGACTTAAACACCATTCTTTCCCACCACTGCACTGAGGTCATAGCCTGACTGCCGCTTGGCCTTCCTCGGCTGCTTTGTGGTCTGTTCCCATCATATCTGGCTCACTCTTTCATTTATATCCACTCATTCATTCATTCGTTTGTTTATTTTTGTCAGGGTGGTGGTGTTTGGTTTTGTATGGGTTTGTGCATATGCTGTGTGGTGTGTGCATATGCTGTGTGGTGTGTGTGTGTGTGTGTGTGTGTGTGTGTGTGTGTGTGTGTGTGTGTGTGTGTATGTGTTCAACCCCCAAGATCATTCTTCGGGAGTCATCCATCCCATTTTTTTAGAAAGGGTCTCTCACTGACAAGGAGCTAGCTCATAAATAGGCTAGGCTAGTTGTCTCCATTTCCTCAGGAGAGGGATTATGTGTCTCTGGGGGTCTACACTCAGGTCCCCAGGCTTGTTCAGCAAGGCTTTACTCATTGAGCCAAGTCCTTCCCCACCCCTTTTTCATTTTAGGCTTCCTTCCTTCCTTCTTTCCTTCCTTCCTTTCTAATTTTTCTTTTTGAGACAGGATCTCAGTCTGTATCCTGGGCTATCCTGAAACTCACTATGTCTGCCAGGCTGTCCTTGAATCGCAGTGGTCTTCCTGCCTCGGCCACCCAGAGAACACAGGTGTGAGCCTCAGTGCCTGGCTTTCTCCTTTTATTTATTTTTAATAAGTATTTTCAGAAGGAATAAAAGATAGTTACAAATACTATATTCTCTGTCATCTATAATTTAGCATTATTATTACAGATATGCAAAGGAAATATATACTGTCTTCAAATTACTAATCAAGTGTGTGCTTTTTATACCTCAGCAGTTAGGGAACTGGGCTTGTTTTATTATGGCATATGGCTCAACAAATATTCAGGATCCTCAAACAATCAATGCTGCCATTTGTCATGAGACGGCTTTCTGTTAACCATCCTGCTATAGCCAGCAGAAATGGAACACAGTAAGGGGGCACCAGGAACCATCCCTGTGGTTTGGCACTACTATCTATGGGAGGCAGACATCATCAATAGACATAGAAACAGGTAGACATTCCTTGCCTTCGTCCATGTAACTAGTCAAAGACAAACCAGAATTTGAACCCAGGGTCACCAGACTCCTAAGTGGATGCCCTTCATCATCACAGTAGACTCGGAATACATTCAGATTTTTTTTTCTGACTTCAGTCCCCCTGCTTGCCCTCCTCTTCAAAGCCAGTCAAAGCCAGAGGACACTGCATGGTAGGAAGGATGAAAGGGGTCATGGGAAGGGGAAAGAGTACCTGACCCACCTGCCTAGACCTGGTTTATGTCTCTTGCTGACATAGGTGACTAGAGGTCTCCTTACACAGAAACTGTATGTAGAAATTATGCTTCCTAAAAACCCTGCAAGGTTATTAATTTAACAAACGAACTATATTCAGGATAAAAACACATGCTGTAGCCTCTTCGCATAAACCATATAAAGCAAATCCTCGTGTGTGGTATTTTGATGCTTTGTGTCATTCGAATTTATTCTTCACATGTAAGCCTTCCCTATATGCTCATAAATCACCTATAATTTCATTTAACAAACAACAAAAATACATTTTTCAATAAAAGACAGAAGGAGACTGACATCTTTTTCTTCTTCCTGGGCTTCAGTTACAGATCATCTCCTTCAAACAATACAACTCCAAAGTCCCCAGATCACCAACATAGCACTACTGACACACTTGGGTGTTCCTGTCCCACAGCCAACCCTCTTGTCCTCTCTCCTAAACAGTAAACTTGCTGATGTTGCCTTGCTCTAACTCAGGAAGAAATTCTTTTCAGTGGCAAGTCATGAATCCCAGCTCTAGTCCAGTGGAAGCGTCTGAAGTTCTGAGGGACTCCTCAACTGCGGAGCCTCAGCGCTGAACTCTCGAAGGCATGTGAGGCTGAGGGACTCAGGATGCACAGTCAGCAACACGGAGCTGCGCGCTCCCTACCACTGGTGACGTGACCATAGATCATGGTAATCTACTGTATATTGTTTTACAGCTAAAAGCATTTTGACTATTTTCACAAGGAAATGATAAATGCTTTAGGCAAGATGAACTTCTCTCCCGATTTAAGCCTCACACAGTGTATACATGGGGTTCCCTCAAAATATGTATGGTTTTTAAGCATCAACTGGAAAGGTTAAAAATAAAAGCTGCAGATTAGGGGAGGATGGAGCACCCTCTCTGTGTTGGAGAAGGATGGGTGACACATTGGTTGCTCATAGTTCAGTCCCACGGGGGGCCCTGGGCTGCTGGGGAGCAGTGAGGCCTGAAGGCTGTGGGTAAATGTGAAAAAGAGACTAAATGAGACACGTGCAAGGCCTGCTTTTCTAGAACGCCAGCACCCATTCCTCAGGGTATCCGTACCGTACCATTATGAGCACTCAGATGACTTAGAAGCAGGCTTGAGTCATAAGTAGCTGCAAGAGAACTTGTTAAGCCAATCAGTAGAGAGTCTGAGGGGAGCCTTGGAAGGGAGCAACTATAGATTGTTAAGACAGGGTTAGGCATTCATGACTGCATGCACACATGTACACCAGGTTAAGCAAAAGTCAAAGTAAGTAGAGCTGAAGGGAAAATACAAAGTAATGCTTACCAAAGCAAAGTGATTGCTCCAGGAGGCTAAGCCACAGGCCCAGCAGCACAACGATGTCCTAGCAGAATACAAGAAACCTGAAACAGACTGAGCTATGTGTTGACCCGCCCACCTCCAGAGCCCCAGGAGGAGAACAACCTCCTACTCTATCTGAAGGGCCTCCTCTTGAAACTGCTGTGTGGTTTCGCTTCCCTTGTCTTCTGTGTTCCCACACCTTTTTTTAGCACAGAAAGGTACTTTGCAGTAGTCCCAACCCAATGGGAAGTCTCAGGCATATTCCAGAATTCTCTTTTTCTGAGGCAGAGGAGCTAGAATTCAAGAACTACTGATATGAATAACATCCAAGAAAGCTGTTTCCCCTTCTAGGTCATTACGGTGCTGATAATACTTAGAAGACAATGTTCATCATTACTAAAACACGAGAGCCACCTGGGGAACTTGTTTTCTCTTATGTTGGGCTAATCAAATTATAGTCCAGATACACGAGAACTTCGTCATTAAGTTTCCTATCCCTATAACTTGGCTTTTCCAGGATGTCACACTGTTTAAGTCTTTTGCCTGACTTATTTTTCCTTTGTACACTGGTTTGGAGATACATCATGTTGTTGAACGGATTCCCGGTTTCTTTCTCATTGTTAATATTATTCTATGGAATGGATATACCACAACTGGCTTATTCATTCACCAGATGGTAGATACTTGAATTGCTTTCAGTGTGGGCTCTGATGAATGGAAGTGCCGACCATACACATACATAAGTCTTTGTACAAACATATTCTTGTTTCTGTCTGACAAAAGAGAAATTTGTTCCCCGTTAAGTACTTAGAAGTGGGATTTCTGTATCATGTGGGGTATGCATGTTTAACTTTGTACAAATCTGTTGTACTGTTCTCCATGGGCAGCACACTACCATGCAGTAGTGTTCCAGTGGCTTCATAACTTTGCCAACACCAGGTTTGAGGACTTGCTAGGATGAGTCACAGAAGTCAGGAAAGGGCTTTGCTTGTCACATCAGTCACTTCTGTGCCCCCATGTCAGAATCCCAGAGAGAACAACATGACAGGAAAGAATTATTTTGCCTCATGGTTTCAGGGGATCCCACCCATGGTTGATCAGCTCCAAGAGCTCGGGTAAAACATCCTGGCAATGGGAGGCTTTAAACTTCTGGCATTTAAATGACTTTCATAGTCTCAATTTATATTTCCCTAGAGCCACAGTTGCTGAGCAGGCTTTTACCTGCTTTGATATCTTTGATATTTACCTATTTACAGAAGAAATGAACCTTAAATCATTTCCCACCAAGTTAAGCTGTCAAAGGGAAAGTGACTGTGTGCATGAGTCTATTTGCAGATGTCTCTTATATTTCAGGCATCTATGTGTTTTTCCTCTTTCTGGCACTACAATAACTTTGATTGATGAAACTTAATGTAAGTCTCAAAATTCTATATCAGGAAACCTAAAGCTTTGTACTTCTGTTTTGGTTAACTCAAGCCTTATTTGCAAGCTCTCCCATAGAAAGCTTAGAGTGGTCAGGTTCTACCCCCAAAGAGGGTTGTGATTAGGATTGCATCACATTTGTGGGTCAGTGTGGGGAGAAGTAACATCTGGCTATTGAGTCTTCTAGTTTATGAACATGGTATTTCCCTCTACATGACTTTTCTGTAGTTTCTCTAGGTAATATTTCATAGGTGTTCAAACTTGCATCCTGCAGTGTCCCCAAAGCCAAACTATGAGCTGAAGCATACTTTGAATTCAGCCAGTATTTACCATCCATGCCATCTGAAAGATGGACAATCTGATGTGCTTTCTGTCCTAACTTTTACTGGCAATATTTCCCTGTCCTTTCTTATTTCAGAAAAGGGGCGACCAGGTCTCCACGTCTACTGAGAACCCTTCCCACCCCTGCCAATTCCTTCTGCGGCATTGCTCCTGGCACACTTCCCTCCACCCGCCCCCCCCCCCAAAGCAACCTCTTCCCCTGTATTCTAAATCACCTGCCCTCTACGATCTCAACTACCCTTGCTAAATAGTTGATTAGTTCTATCCCTACACTACTCAAACATATTCTAGTATCTTCTATCTCAAAACAGCAAGACATAAGAAGGCTTCTACCTGGCCGCTTTCTGGCTATCTTTGCCAGTGCCTTCTTTACTCCAAAGCCCTCTCCAATCCGGCTTCCTCCACACCACTTCCCCATCATGGCTGCCAGAAGGTCACTAAGGACCATTCATTTGGAAAGCAATCTAAACTGCTGCTGTTCCTATGACAATGCTGGTTGAGTTTAATGGTTTGCAACAAAAACATTTATCTCTTGTCCACTTGTCTTCAGGTCAACGACAGTTCAGCTGACTCTGCTGAATTTGACTTCGAGCCAGGCCTCTTGTTTAGAGGAAATCAAATGGTATTTAGCATGTATTTTTAATGATTTTTTAAAATTTAAATAAGAAACAATCTTGTTTTACATGTCAATCCCAGTTCCCTCTTTCTCCCCTCCTCCCCTGCCCCCCCACTGACCCCCTATCCTATTCCCTTTCTACTCCCCAGGGAGGGTGAGACCTTCCATGGGGAGTCTTCAAAGTCTGTCACATCATTTGGAGCAGGGCCCAGGCCCTCCCCCATGTGTCTAGGCTGAGGGAATATCCCTCTATGTGGAACAGGCTCCCAAAGTCCATTTGAACACTAGGGATAAATACTGATCCACTACCAGAGGCCCCATAGACTGCCCAGGCCTCCTAACTAACACCCATGTTCAGGGAATCTGGGTTGTTCCTATGCTGATTTCCCAGCTATCAGTGGGGGTCCATGAGTTCCCCTTTGTTTGAGTCAGCTGTTTCTGTGGGTTTCTCAAATCTGGTCTTGACCCCTTTTCTTATCATTCCTCCCTCTCTACAACTGGATTCCAGGAGTTCGGCTCAGTGTTTAGCTGTGGGTGTCTGCTTCTGTTTTCATCAGCTACTGGATGAAGGCTCTAGGATGGCATATAAGGAAGTCATCAATCTCATCAGGGAAGGGCATTTAAAGTAGCCTGTCCACTGTTACAGCATGTATTCTTGTCACAGTGACTGCAGATACCCAGATGAAGAAACATGTTGTGCCTCTTGTGGTCTAACTCGTCACTTTCACTCACATTTTTTTCACATTGACAAAAAAAATAATTGTACATAGATATATTGTATGATTGTATGATATATGTATACATTATGGGTTGATTAAATCAAGCTATTGACACATCTACTGCCTATCATATTCAGCATTCCTTGTGGTGAGAACCTCTAAAGCCAACCCTTTTAGCAAATGTGCTATACACAATATGTTTTTATCTACAGTCACCATCCTTAGCTAGTTATGCTAGAGATAAAATAAACCTCTAACACAATTGGGTCTCTAATACAACCGCAAGGCCACATGGAAGGTGGCATGGGTGCAGAGAAGGGTAGAGAATTGGGAATGATAATAAATCTGCCTGCTACAGTTACCAAGTAGGGTCAGTATTTCATGCTTCTCTTCGGGAACCCAACAGTTTCTGGGAAACAACCAGTCCACAATTAAAGTCTCTCCCTTGGCACTCAGAATACCATGCTTCTGAGTTCTTTCTTCTTCTCTGCCTTCTCAGATTCACTTCTCTGTTCACACTCCTCTCTCCAGCCTCTCAATATCTAACTTTTCTCAGCCCTCATTTTAGCGCTATAGACTTCCCAAGAAACAGCTAAGACCACAGACTTCATTAGCGTGTAAGCATTTGGTTCCATTCTATCTTCCATTTGGTTCCGTTCTATCTTCCAGCCTCACCACATTCAAGTGATGACTGTTCTATCTCTGCTCAGTGTAAAGAACCAAAATCAATGACCGAATTCCAGTCAGCCCAACTCCAGCATGTCCCACATCAATGATGTCCATGACTTGTGTAATTGTGCAAAGTGGAAAACTGGGGGTCATGTCAAGATTTCTCTCACCACTAGCTCAGTCTCTAATCACAAACCTCCAAGGACCACTATACATTCTGCTTTCCAGTCCATACTCTCCAGCTTTACCACACCTTAGTCCAAGATCAAGTTTCACCTAGACTAGATACCTTAAAAGCTGCCTTCCTCTGCCTCTGGTACCCCTCTTTAATGCACACTAGTGTCCCTCCAAGTTGGAGGTTTCATTCTGCTGCTCCTGCTTCATTTCCAAGCTCAGGATTGCTTCCTCAGTGAGGCGGTCCATGCCCTGGATCAGCTTCTTTAGGATGTGCTGTCACACAGACTTACCCATTCCCTTAATCAGAATCACTAGTGTGACCATCTAACTACCATCTGTCTCCCTATTAGGCTACTTTGTCAAGGCAAAAAACAAAAACAAAAACCATCTTAGCTTTGCTCATTTCCTGAGTCTTAGCCTCAATTAAAGTCTGCCATGTATAGATGTTCAACAAATATAATATTGAACAAATATGTGAAGGATAAATGTCTTAAGAATCACACTCATTATTACATTTTCTGATTTTGTCTTGTTTTTTAACTAGATTGCAAACCTATTGGAGGGAGCAAAACAGGCTTATTTGTCTCCTATAGACAGAGACCAAGATCAGTTAGCAGGGACCTATACAGAAGTAAAACTTCCTACGTAACATGCTTGTTTAAAATATTCAGGCCATATTTTGTTCTATAGTACTTGGGACATGTGAACGAACAGGAGACAGTACAACCTAACGACTATTGCACATGTGAGCATCTGGCAGATAATTGTCATTGAAATTTAATGTAAGGCTATAATGCTGAGACCTCCAATTAAATTCCACTAAAACTATGTCATAGGATTAAGGCACTATGATATATTACAGGAAAATGAAAAATCAGTGTAAATGCATTTATCATAAAGCTAAGACGACCAACACTTATTAAACTCTGAAATGATATCATTCAGTGTACAAACAAGAAACAAGAGTCTTAGCTGAGATCTTGAAGGGAATAAGTCTTAGAAGGAACCAGCAGAGGCATGGGCAGGTTCATGGAGCAGGCAAAGAACTCAGGAGACAGGAAGAAGGGTGTTTTAAAGTCTCAGTTGAGACTCTCTTGTTTCTTGTTGGTACCCTAAATGAACGACCCTGCTTCCCCTCAACCCAGATGTCAACTCCTTCCCACCTGTAGAGAGATTTGAGGTAAACTTCACAAGGCTATAACCACAGAGAGGTTCTTTACCGCCCTCTGGTGGCCTACTTGGAAATATCCTGCAGTTTTAGTTCCACAGATGTTTTCTATGTATGGAACCTGAGAAGCTTTTGCCCCCGGTTTCCCTTTTTCATGTCCTCCAGACTCCTAGAAACAAAGCACCACATGCAAGCAAGTCTCTGGGCCAAATGCCTCCCTCCAGTGAGGCATGCAGCCAGATGAAGAGAGGATGGATAGGAGAAGAGGAATCCAGATTTGACCCTGTGGGCAGGAGAGATGGTTCAGCACGTAAAGACAAGTAGTGACCAAGCCTGACAACCTGAGTTCAATCGTTGATCCACATAGTAGAAGGAGACAACCAATTCCTGCATCCTCCATATTACATGCCATGACACAGGCCTACACACACACACACACACACACACACACACACACACACACACACACAAATGTCAAAGTTTTAAAGATTCGGTCCCGCTATCTCTATGACCAACTCCAATATAATTAAATCATATTGTTATCAGACCTAGGGGTCACAACCGGTGCCCCAAGTCAGGTCTAACCACTTGTTCTCAAGAAGCTAATTAAAGAAGCCAAATCTATAGTGCAGACCAGAAAGGAGAGATTTTTATTCAATGTGGCCACATAGAACAAATAGATCCAATGAGCCCCTCAAGTCCACCTTCAAGGTCCTGAAGTAAGGTCAAAGTTTAAATAGAAAGCCAATGACATGCACATCCGAACAGTCCATGTCAAGGAATGACCCTGCCCCCCACTGGCCCATCCTTTTCTGGGTGTGCTCCCATCTGGTCCCCTGAGGTGCTCTGAGGAGTTGTTAGGAGACAAGAACCCCAGCTGGCTGGTTGCTCTCCACTTCTTCTGGTGTAAAATTGCTGGGGAAATTACCATTTCTCTGGGGGACCATTGTTTCAACAGTTTGAGACTGGGGACAAAAGTTTCTCCTTAGACAGTCTTCATGTCTGTCAGGCTAGTAGAATCATTAGTTACCCTCAGAGGGAATTAAGACTAAAGCCATGGTTAGATCAGGTCTTATACCGTGATGTCAGAGCTGGGACATAGACATTCTAGAGAGTTGGGATCACTCCAGCTCCCCGTGTTGTTCACTGGTCTTCTAGAAGTGCCACAGGCAACCCCAAGTTCAGTCTACAGTCCTCTACTGGCATCCAGTGGTAAGTGGCGCAATTGTTAAAACATCTGACTCATTGGCCCTCATAATAATGGCCAGGGAGATTGGAGCCTAAAACCAGGCACCCAGAAGTGACAAGAGGAATGAAGGAAATGTGCCCACCGGGTACCACTAGCTGAGACCCAATTCTTCCCTGTAAGGAGGTTAATACCAGTTCATTGTTCGCTGCCAAGTGCCAAGCTAAAAGAAGATTTTCTTTTGTGCTTCCTCTAAAATTGGGTGGGGAGTAATTGCCAAAAGTTCAAGTTAACAGAGACCTATTATTAAATAGTAAAATCAGCATTTCTAACAGCATTTCTCTGTACCAAATGGCGGGGGCCATTCCTGGCTTCCAGTCAGAATCATCACAACACAAACGCATGCACGAACACAAACACACACACACACACACACACACACACACACTCACACACTCACACACACACACACACACACACCTTTCCCCCATTTGCTTCACTTGCATGTCCTGCCCTTTCTGCCTCCACCTCCTAAGAAGTAAGAATGACAGTAAGCAAAGCCCCTGCACAGATTTCAGTAACGGCCCTTTCAGGGAGTAGGTGCTGTTAGGAACACGGAAAGAAGTGAATGCCCCGCAGGGTGAAGGACAGCAGGCTGGGGGCCGATGGGACTGTGGGCGGATGGGAAACAGACCTGCAGATGTGGCTTATATGGAAAGTTTTATTGAGGGGGAGGTAAGGAAATAAGGGAAAGGAAAGAGAAAAGAGGTAAACAGGCACAGAGACAGAGGGAGGACAGAAGAGAATGGGAAGTGTGGGTGGAGTTTTCTTTTAAAGGGTCCTTTGCACCTGCGTGCAGACTACGTAGAGATGTAATAACGAAATAACGTAGCAATCCTAGAACCCTGGGCTGACCAGAGTACTGCCTGAGTGCATTCTGCCAGGTGACAGAGGCAGGCCAGCATAATGCCTGATTCCTTATAGGTGCTCCCTGTCACTCAAGAACTGACGTCCTTGGTTAGCAACCACATGTTAAGAAAAACATCTTTTATTCTTGCTTAACATTTGCATCCTTCATAGAGTCCCTCGGCTGCAATCAACTCCAAACTTCCATTTGCAAATTACCCAGCCCACCCTCTCTGTTCCTGTTTAACCTAAGCACTTTCTCCACATTCTCTCACCATGATAACCTTATATATAGACACACACTCGGTGGAAGGTAATGCAACTGAAAATGTGGATTGTGGTGAGAGGTGGGAGTTTAAACCAGGGTGAACAGGATTAACTTTGCCACAGTTAATACAACCTGGATTCAAACCCTTGGATTTTTGTTTGTTGTTTTGGGGTTTGAGTTTTGTTTAGTTTAGCTGCTAAAAGCCAAGCAACCCTCCTAATTTATATGTCCCCCTGTTATCATCCATCTGTTGCTATAGGATTAATGAGAAGGATGTCCCACCCTCTAATTTCTTCTTAGACTGAAGAGGGTGTGACCTGCTAATCGAGTGGGCGGTCCCCTGTCAGTTCCCTGAGGCTGGCTTATCCATCTCCGGTTGCAGTGGGGCCTTATGACAGTTAGGGCAGGGGTTCAACTTTCTATGTAGACCTGTGACTTCTGGAAACTCTGGCCAGTTCCAAAGCCTACTGACTGACAGGGACCTTGAATGTCCCTCTGAGACCTAAGGAAAGCTAAAATTCCAGGGAAGATTAAAATTGAGGAAGTCTTCCAACTTTCTTTCCACTCTCTCCATTGTCTGTGTGCTCTGGTTTTGTATTCTGGACTGTCTTCCAAACCTAACCGCAGCCTCCGGGCTGGCCTTGACCCTTAAGAGCACCCCTCCTCTTCAAAGTGAAGAATTTATGAAACTTTGGGGAAAACTTTGGCCAAAATCTGAGGGTTTTTTTGGGGGGGGGGCAATACTTTGGTCATCGTAAATTAATAACAAAAATGCAAACGTGTCCTGCAAGCTTGGGACACACAGTACTATATTAATAGTTGGCTGGTAGCTTTCATCCAGTCTCCAAGGGGCTGGAAGGGAGTAGGACAGTGCTGTATTTTGCTGAGGGCAGAGTGACAGTTTGGTCGTTGTGTGTACTCTAACCAAATGTCCCCAAAGGTAACCCTACTCCTTATCACATCCTTCGGTCAATAGACACAAAGCCCCATGACCAGCCAGGATCAGGGTCCATTGTCAAATGGTGCTGAGCTAGAAAAGGAGCGCGTAGAATCCTGGGGTGGGGAGGTAAGCACCTGATCAAAAGTCCTTTTAGGAGTGAGGAAATGGGTGTGTAAGTCACTGAAACATGCCCTAAATGTTAGCTGGCACTGTGATAATATTAGAGTAGAAACTGCTTGGTCAAGTAGAGAGCTTCCATTCTCTTTGGGCCCAGGGGCCATCCCTGGGAGGCCAAGCCATGCCAAAGGGTGGATGCTTAGTCCTGTCATGAGATAATGAACTTTCCCTCCCCAGAATCCTCCCGCAGTTCCCCAGGCCACAGTCGTAAATCATGGAAGACTGCCTGCTTTTCTGGATAGTTTTCATTTCCTTCCTTCTGTCTCTTCTCTGAGCATGCTTTCCTGAACACTTTGGACTTTTCCCTGAACACCTCCTTACTCTTTCTCCAGAGTCTCGCTCCCCACCGTGTAACTACTTGTCTACACCATGTCTGACCTCCATACCAGCTTAAATGGCATGTTCTTTTTTCTTTCTTTCTTCCATTCTCCTCCTCTAGGTATCTGCTGCCAGGATTTAGAGTTTGCCTACTGTAGGTTTTATTGTTCTTTGGGTTTTTTTGTTTTTTGTTTGTTGCTGTTGGTTTGTTTTGGTTTGGTTTTTTGTCTTGTTTTTCCTTTTTTCTAAACTCTATTAAAAATTGTCTTAATGGCTTCTATTTTATCCACTCTTATTTTTTTTTTATTAATGATACTAAGAACCCCAAGAAAGTACCTCAATCTCCCCCAAATAAATGGATGACCCAGGTGGGCCCTCAACATTCCTGTAGTAATAATAAGTAAGTAGTGAAATTCTAATATCTGTCTAAAAACTGTTCAGTCCCGCTGGAAGTAGCTTCGGTTCAGGAATCTCTAGAAGGGAAACCAATAAGCATGTTCATTCTAGAGATGGCCCCAGAAGGCAGTGGCGATCTGGTAGTGTGACAAAGCATGCTGCTTCCAGACATACCTTCAGGCATGAGGTCCTACTCCCCAGCTACTCAGTATGTGGCTGGCAGCAGCTGGGGCACTCCAGACATTGACTTTGGTCCTGGTTACTTGCAAGCAGTCTGGACAGAGCATGCATGGTGCAAAGGTATCATGACCCATTCCTCCCTGCAGTCACAGATGAATGGCTCCCCAGCTTCAGATCTCCCAGTCAACCCACCGAGGCCTTTGCTATGGCTGCCTTCTTCCTAATCAGCTGCCTTTCCTTCCACAAAGGAGTTACACCTGAAAACACTCCCCAGCTACCCTCTGCTTATTGGTCTTTCTACTGGTATGTTTACCCCAGAACCTAGCCTGCAAGGGTAGGTCTGAGGACTTGCTCAAGAAAGCAAAACTTTAAAACTTAAAACATGGCAAACCTAGAAGTCATAAATGCAGCTCCCACCCAGACAGTAGTTTAAACTGTTAATTGAGGTGGGTGATGAATGGCAAAAGGAAAGGTGTCAGCAGGTGCAATGTATCAAATATTTGAGAAATGAGAGACTGGCTATTCTGAGAAAAAATGAAATCGGATGGCCATTTCTGGAGGTATTAGGTGTTACACACATACACACACACAAAAGATAATGGAAAGAACAAAAGTATCTGTTAGCCGTTAAAGACCATCTGTGTGTCATGTCTCCTAAATTCTTACATGCAGATCTAATCCTCATGGTAATAGCGTTAGACAACGGGGCTTTGGGGAACAATTAGGCCACAAGGGCTCCACCCTTGTGAATGAGATTAGTGCCCTAATAAGTGGCACCAGAGATCTTTTGGGCCCACTGAGAAGAAAGGATAGCTTACCTAAGAGGAAGTGGACCCCCTGACACAGACTGATGCCTCCTGGATATTGGCCATGAGTCTCTACAACAGTGAGGAGGGGATCTCTGTTGCCCATAAGCCACCCACTGCGGAGAGCAGGCACAGACACATTGTGGAGCCACGGGCCTTGTTGAAGTCTATTATGAGGATCTCCCTACACAAACAGGGAATATGAAGTTAGATCCTGAGTTTAACCTGTTTAATCTGGTTGGACTTTCATCCTAGCCAGGTCTGATTAGAAAGGGATGGAATCCTGGAAGTTAGATGGGATTTAACCACACATTTGAGTTTATGCACTTGGAGATACTGAATCCCCACACTTCTCTTGGGGCCCTGATGGTGCAGGCATGAATAGCACTGTGGGAGCTGCTGCACCTCAGGCCCTGCAAAATGAGTGTTCCTTTGGTCTCTGTCCCATTTGGGCTCATTTTGGCCACCTGATCACTAAGAAGAATGGCTCATGTCACAAGTGCTGGGCCTGTCAAAAGAGAAAATGTTCCATTCCCCAGAAGACCTATAGGACCTGGTTGGCATGAACCAGGCACGTCAGATAGAGTCACGTGAAAACATGAGCAGGCCAAATCAAAGGGTGGGAGGATATGAGGTGAGACATTTGGGGCTCATCAATATGGAAGCTCTTTCTTGGGTTTGTTGTTGTTTGTTTGTTTGTGTACTTTGTGTGTATTTTGCCAGTGTGCATGTCTGTCATATAATGTACATGCCTGATGCTCACCAGAAGATGACATCAGAACCTCTTGAGCTAAAGTTATAGAGTTGTAGGCTGTCATGAGGGTGCTGGGAATTGAACCCGGGTCCTCTGGAAGAGCAGCCAGTGCTCTTAACTGCTGAGCCATCCCTCCAGCCCCCTCTTGAAATGTTTAGAAGAAACTGAGAAGCAGTTACATTGCTTCTCTCATTATTTAATAAGCCAGGAGTGAATCCTCTCCTGGATATTTTCTTTGATGGGAGACATTTAAAAAGGAATTTTAGATTATACATGTACAGAGTACATATGTACATGGACACATGTGAGTTTGGATGACCACAGAGTCCAGAATAAGGTACCAGATTCCCCAGAGCTGGGGTTCAGGCTGCTTCAACCCACAGATGCTAGTGCTTTGGAAGGCTTGCTCTAACCGATGAGCCATCCATCCAGCCCAGATGGAAGACTTTTTCTTACTGACAGAAGCCCCTTATTTCTCAGTGGTCAGTTCATGTTTTCTGTCTTACGATTCTGTCTTTGTGTGTCCTAGTTTCCTAGGTTGCCATCCATTTCTGCTAGATTGTCCAGTTTGCTTACATATAACTGCACTTGTCTTTCACAGTCCTTGGTGTCTCTGCAGCAGTAGACACAATGACTCCTTCCGGATTTGGAGTCTCCTCTCCTGTTCTCATCATCTAGACAGAGGTCTGTCCATTTTAGTTGTTTTCACACATCCACTCAGTTTGGTTGGCCTTTTCTATTACATTTCTAGATTATCTCAGGTTTTATAATCATCTTTTCTTTCTGTTAAGTTGGAATTTAGTTTTTCTGGAGTTAGCGAGGGTACAACATTAGGCTGTTTGTTGGATATCTTTCCTCCTCCTCCCCCACCTCCTTCTTCACATCCCATAGCCTGGGTTAGCCTGGCAACTCAGGATGATCTAGAACCCATAATAGTCCTCCATCCTCAGTCTCCCAAGGCTGGCATTGCAAGCATGCACCACGCACCATGCCTGCTAGGCTTCCCAAGTGATGAACATATTTTCTGTTCCTCCTGTTTTCTATTCTTTCTAGTCCTTTCTGGATATACCCTTCACTTGATGGTGTTCTACAAATCCCTTTAGCTACCTTCAGTCTTCTTTCTCTCTGTCTCTCTCTGTCTCTGTCTCTCTCTCTCTCTCTCTCTCTCTCTCTCTCTCTCTCTCTCTCTCCTCAGAACCAGTGTTTCCTGGTGATTTATCCTTGAGTCCAGCAGTTCTTCCTTGGGCTTGCTCTCTGCTGTTGAGACCCTCCAGTCTTCTGTTGTAGTGTTCTTCAGATCAGTAGTTTCTCTTTGGTATATATAAAATTCTCATTTGTCTTTGCCTTTATATTCTGAGCTCAGTGTTCATTTCTTTAGGTCTTTTTTTTTTTTAATTTGGCCAATGGCATGCCTTTTTCACCAAGGTCAATTTGTAGAAATTTGCCTTGCATTTATTTGGAATATGTTTCTTTATTTCTCTATTCCCTGGCCCCTTGGTGCTACCTGTTTGTTTCCATACAATAAATGTGCAAGGTCTGCTTGCAATCTTATCAGTCTAGTCTCAGTGCAGGAGAAAGGAGAGAGATTCCCTCATGCTTCTTAGATCCTTGTGTTTCTCCAAACTACTGTCTCTGTTGGTGTGTCAGCATCCCAAGACTGTCAAGGTAGAAACCCGGAAAGCTTAGTATAATGGACACGTTTTCCAATGCCTTCTATCTTGGTAGTGAAAGTAAGGACATGGAGAAAGCCCAGGAAGTGCTAAGTTCTCAATCAAGCTCCCAGAAGTCTCTGTCAGCCTGTGCAGCCTTTTCCCTGACACATGGGGTTGCAGCTTTACTGTCAATAACAGCAGTTGTGTGCAGGGGAAATCCTTTCCAGACAAACTGGAGTTTTGACTCCTGCTCTGTCCCATTCCAGGATGAAAAGCATCTGCAAGTAGCTGCTGATCATTGTGATGCAGCATTACCTTCTCCACTCCCAAAACTGGTGACCATAGAGTCGGTCAGAAATAGGGTGCTGTATGTGTAGTCCAATCTCTCACCTCAGGGAGAAACTGAGTGTTGGGGGTTTTCCAAATGTGTGGGGAAGTGTCTAGAGCCGAGTCTGCTTCCATGAGTCCTTGCTATTGTCACCCACTTGATAGTTCTCGCTTACCTGGTGTATAGAGGTCTCTGAGGCAGAGTTGACCCATGGATTGGGACATTGGGTGCATCTGCAGATAGAGGCAGTCCGTTCCCTCCTCGTCTTCCATGCTGCGCTATCACTCTCCACATTTCTGAGTGCAATAGGAATTCTAGATCTGCTGTGGCCTCCAGTGAGAGCGAGGATTAAAAGTTCATAAACGCAGGCAAGCTAGAATGGAAATAGCATACAGAAAAATCTATCACACAAATACATTTAGTGAGAAGGTCCGGAGAATATGCAATTTGGGAAGGAAAAAAAAAATGCTATGGCTACTGCTGAGAAAGCCTCTCACGTCACTGAATGGCTCTACTCTATAGGTCAGACAGAACTGTGCTCCTGCATAAAACGTGGCGTGACACATTCCAGAGATGACAGAAGTGAGGCAACAGGGTTAGCCAGTGAGACAAAGGCAGGCATGATGAGAAACTGCAACAGCGTGGCACCCAGGCAAGGGAACTGAGTCTCAGGGTGGTACATATCATCCAAAAGGATGGGATAGATGGGCTACCAGCAGCCGTATTAGTCAACACATACAATTCTGGTGAACAATACTGAGTTCTTCCAAAGAAAGAAGAAATTCTGTCTGCAGACTACTAAACAAATACAGCCCGTGCCTGAGAGGTTCCAGCCGGCCAGTCTAAAGATTCCAGACTTCCCAGCCCTACAACTTAACAACCTCTCTGTATAATACACAGGCAGTCCCCACCCCACCCCCCTTCCATGGATTCTGCCTCTGTGAATTCCACCAGCCAGATGATGTGAACCTCTCACATAGACTGTCAAACATCTCACCTCCTAGAAAGCATACATATGGTTACATAAGAATTCTGCATCCATGCCTTTCTGGCTCAAACACTGCAGGTGTGTCTGTTGGATAAGAGCGGGACTTTCAAAAGTATAAGCACTAGAAAAAGATTCTTCCTCAAGCCATGTGCTTTGGTACACATTTACTGATTCGGCCTCTTGCTACTTTACTACAAACCAGAACTGCGTCTCTCTGTATTGTCCTTTTCAGTTTTGTTCCTGTAGCCAAATTGAATTCTGCCCGCCCCACTGCTCCCTAAAGATGTCCATTTGGTTCTGGGGGTGGGGGGGGGAGAATACTTGCTTGCTTTTTGGCATACCAGCCCGGAAGAAGCTGGAGGGTCTAGGAAGAGAAAGACTGTAGAATTGGCCCAGCCCCTTCCTTACTGTAGGTTTCCCAGCTTGCCTAGCCCGGTCAAGGGAGAATATTGGATTTGGATTAGAGAGAAAATGTTCAGTTAAGTTTATTTTTAAAAAATTCAATCATCTAAAACATCAAATTACTGAATAAAAAGTTTCTTTAAAAAGCCGAAAAAATTTTCTTTTCCTAAAATTTGTCCAAGCCTTGATATACACAAATATTAAAGATGAGCTGTTTCTTGGTCACCTGTGAAGGGCTATTTAATCCCATAGAGGACAGAGGACATGTTAAGGCAGCGGTGACACAGCCAGGGAGGTCACAGGGAAGGATAGGCTAGGGTGGAGAGGTGACAGGAAATGAACTAGAAACAGGGTAGTGATTTACTCTCCTTTTAGTCTTCTTAATTCCTATTCGTTGAGTTTGTAACAGTAAGAATCAGGACTGCAGTCATGGAAATGGTGTTTGAGATCAAGAAAGGGGTTTATTCTGGTTGCCGTCCTTGTTTGGTGAGGTTAAAATGGAAAGGCATTTAAATGCCGTGGGAGTGAGTTCGCGGGCAGCAAGGGTCACAGACAAGGCTTAGGTTCCAAAGGGGATGGAGGGATGGATCTCAGACACAAGTGTGACTTTGGGAGGGTGGAGAACCACAAAGGAGGAAAGAACAGCTACAAAGGCCACCAGGAAAGGGACAGCTCTAAGAGGGAAGAGGGGGGTGGGAGGGTGCTCTATCACAGCTGTGACTTCCTTAGAAATAACACTAGTAGAAAATAAAAATCAACCTATCTCTGCATTGGTGCTGTGTTGTGCAGGAGCTCTCAGCCGATATTGGAGGGCCCAATGTATGAGTGAACTGTGATGCCCTTTATGTTTTCATAACCGTTGATCATGTAGTCAGTAAAATCACTGAAAAGGTTTTAAAAATTCCAAATGGGCACTTCCAGCCAGCTTTTGGGGTCACCTTTGAATAAATCATTTGACAGTTACTACAGTGCAGTTAGGAAATCCCCTACTCAAATGTAAACAGAACATCCTCTAAAATTTACTTTTCCTTTTTTTCTTAAAGCTCAGCCAGCTAGACCCAATACTTCATATTTGGTGTGAAAATTAGTGACTCTGTGTGACTGCCACAGACAGAGACTCCTTTGTATTTATGGTTTCTACCTTGACTGAGCTCTTAACACTCTGTGTGTGTGTGTGTGTGTGTGTGTGTGTGTGTGTGTGTGTGTGTGTATGTGTGTGTGCCTTCTGAAAGTGATATTCATACAAAACGTGTGTCTGTCTGTGGGTGAATATGTGCCTCTGAAGGTAATACTGGTAAAAACATAGGAGATTAAAATAATAAATTCCCATTTTAAAAAATCACCAGGTTCAACAAATGCTACCATTTAGTGGTCTTTACTTCAAATCTTATTTTGTTCTTTTGACTAAAAGACACAAAACAAGACAGGTGAAGTTGGACCTTCCTTAGGGAGTAAAGAGAACTTAAAGCTGGAGTCGAGTGAGGATGTAATCTGCGGAATGAAGTTACTAGAAGGTAGTTGCTCCTGGCCGTTTTGAGAGGAAAATAATGGCATCGTCTAGAGGAGCAGCATAATGACAGAGGGCAGAGCCTGTGAAGGGAAGGAAGATGGCCTCCATTTCCTAGCGGGAAGAAGGAAGAAAGTTTCCCCAGGTAGCAGAAAGTTTTTGTCTTACCATTTTTAGTTTGTTTCTGTGAGATAAGAAGTCATTTATACCCATCCACTTGATCCAGCTTGAAAAGGAAGGTGGTGTGCATGCTCAGGAACTTGGAAAAAATGAGTACCTAGAACACAGCGTAGTAGGCAGAAAGCAATTGTGCAGTCAGGCACATTGGTGCATGCCCGTAACCCCAATCTGTTGAAGATAAAGGCAGGAGGAACAAAATTCCTAGGCCAGTCTGAGCTACACCGCAAAGCCATGCCTGGAAAAGGAGGGGGAGTGGATTGTGAAAAACTTTGGCATCTTCAGGATAGTTCTAACTTAGCAAATTGCTTTATCTGGGACATCAGTCATTTCTCCTGAATTTTCCTTTCTCAGTATCTTCTGGAAAAATGAAACAATTCCAGTGAAATGTTTCTAGGGTAGATTCAGGGTATGACTCCTTAGGTCTTCTGTTGACCCAACCCCCAGAGCGGAACTTTGAATTCTCAGTGCAGTTCCTCCGTGCAGGGTCTGCCACAATAATGTGAGTTGTGACACAGAAGTCTGGCTTTTACAATGTGTTCTGCAAGCACCAACTTCATTGTGCATGGCAACTTGTGGGAAATGATTGCAGTGTACCCCAATTGTCTGTGTGGGTTTTTGTTTGTTTGTTTTTGATTTTGATTTTTGAGACAGGGTTTCTCTGTGTAGCTTTGGAGCCTGTCCTGGAACTCACTCTGTAGACCAGGCTGGCCTCAAACTCACAGAGATCCACCTGCCTCTGCCTCCCAAGTGCTGTGATTAAAGGCGTGTGCCACCAATGCCCATCCCAAGTGGCTGTGTTTCATGCTATGCAGAACTACCCCAAAGTAATCAAGGCTGGCCACTGAAAAGGATCCGAGCCGGCATTTCACTCAGAACTAGGAGGTCAAATAGCACACTGTATGAATTACACTAATGGATGTTGTCATCTGCTGGTTTTGTTTTCCTGTTCTTTTCCTAAACAGACCATCTGTGCCACTGTCAGCATGATAGCAGTCTGTGTACACTAGACAGAGGCAGCTCAGGACAGCACTTAATCCTCTCAAGCTGCAGCAACAACAGTAATAAAAATATAGCTTCACTCATCCATTTCCCAGCTACCTCTTGGCAAGCTGAAGCTCGTGTCTTAAGAAGGGTGCTTTAGGGCTGGCCGGGTGGCTCGGTGGTTAGGAGCCCTTGCTGCTCTGCTGTCCCCCCCCCTCCCCGAGTTCAGTTCTCAGCACCCTTATTGTATGTTCACAACTGCAGTGCCAGGCCCTCTTTCTGGCCTCCTAGGACACTCACAAACACAGTTATTTTCAAGAAGGGCCTTGGGGAACATTAATTCCTGAGTTCTCACCTGTCTAAAATGTCCTTCTGTCTTCGTCCTTGACTGGTGTTTTGGTCGAATTGTCCCTGGCAGAAACAAGCTCATGGGCTTCCTCCTCTTTCTTCCCTACGCCCTTTCTCACCTGGAAGAAAACGGCATGGTAGTATTCGTGATGACAGCGATATTGCTTGAAGGTTTTGAAATTGTTTAATTATCATTCAACGAGATGATCCTCTTACAGCCTTTGTGTTTGTACCTCTGGGGAAAAGCTTCGTCTGTTCCAAGGACCAGTTATTAAAACAAGCACAAAATGGTCTTGGAGGAGATGAGGCTGTAAATCATATTTCAAAATCATTGGTCTAATTGTCTGAGGGACAAAACATAGTAAGCTGCCCTGTGGATCTTGAGACTTGACCATTTCATATTGACTCATTTCTAGCACGAATTATCAAATAGGCTCCTATTTGTCCAATAGTACTGATTCCAGGTCACCGTGGGAAGTGAACCTCAGACATCTTCTCTTGGCCATGGAAACATTTGCATAACAGTGCGCTGCTGGGTGTCTTTGTCACTTGACTATGGCAGTGCAGCTCACTCTCTAATAAAGCAGAAGAGACTTCTTCACATTTTGACAGCAGGTAAGCAAGCTGTCAGTACTGTTGGTTCAAGACAAGGCTTTTCCCTGAACCCTCGTTTAAGTGAGTAATTTGAGCTCAGAAATGGGTGACTTCAAACAAGCTTTGCTCCTGGCCTTGGGTTCACCTTATCCCAGGAAATGTTTCCTTCTCTGTTCACTTTTCTCATTAGAAATTGAAACAGCTTTAAGTGCATGAAGCCATAAGGCTTTTTGTGTCTTATTTCGCAGATGAGACCTGAGGCCTGGCAAAGATATACCATAGCATATCCTTGGCATAATCAACAGGAAGATGGAGGTTTGACATTCTGTCTCTTCTTTGCACTACTTAGTACTCCCGGTTATGACAAGTGGTACTTGTTAGAGTATGAAAGGAAAGTTATTTCTGTTTTGTAACTGAAGGGTGATAGGCAAGAAGGACTTGGCCAGACACTGTTAGATTGCTCCCAGGTGGGAGTCAGTAGAAGCCATGCAAAATCAGAACCAGTGATGATGAGGTTGAGAGAGTCTGAAGTGCTGTGTAGTCCAGAAATCACCTTGTATATAAACATGCACACAGACAGATCAGTTATTACTGCCAGTCAGTGGCCGTCAACATGGCCAAAGACAGTGACCACTACACAGGATCTAGAACAGTGTAGCGATGAACTTGCATGGAGAGATGTGGAAGGTCATGAAGGGACTTCTCAGCCATTCATTGTTACTCATTTACCTGTAAATCTGTGGGACCAAAATGTTATGGCTCGAATGGGAGTGTATTTATATATTCCCCAGTGCAGTTGTAACTAATCAAATCCAGCAGGGATTGTTACCCAATCAAGTACTAGGCAGGGAGAATCAGGGGAGAGTCAATCCTATCTTGCCTAGTAAGAAACATCCCAGAGCAGAATTAAGGCACTTTTAGCAGAGGTCACTGAGAAGCCTGCACTCCATGCAGACCCTATTATATGGGAAAGTGACGAATCGGTATGGATAGACCAGTGGCCTCTATCAGAAGAAAAAAATACAAGCTACTCAGCAGTTAGTACAGGAACAGCTGGACAATGATCATATTGTACCTTCTAATTCCCCATGGAACTCTCCTATTTTTGTGATTAAAAAGAAATCAGAGAAATGGAGATTGCTATAAGATTTGAAAAAAAGCGAATGAGACCATGCAGTTAATGGGAGCTCTACAGCCAAGGTTACCAATTCCCATGGCTATACCAAAAGATACCTATAAGTTTATTGTAGATTTAAAGGATTGTTTTATACCATCCCGTTGGCTCCTCAAGTTTGTCATAGATTTGCATTTAGTGTTCCATTGGTTAATTTTAAGGAACCCATGAGGCGATACTATTGGAAGGTCTTGCCCCAGGGCATGGCTAATAGTGCAACATTGTACCTGAAGTTTGTGGCTCAAGCTGTACAAGTTATTAAGGATGAATTTCCACAGGTCTATATTGTTCATTATATGGATGATATTTTGCTTGCTCATAAGAATGAGGAGGTTTTGCTTGCAACATATGAACAGCTACATCAGAACCTTGCCCAAGCAGGGTTGGTAATTGCATCTGAAAAGGTACAGAGACAGCTATCCTTTCAGTATTTGGGACACATGTTATATCCTAAAGAAATTAAGCCTCAAAAATTAGAAATTAGAAAAGATAGCTTGTGATTATTGAATGATTTTCAGAAGTTGTTGGTAAATATTCAATGGTTATGTCCTTTTTTAAATATACCTACTGGTGATTTGAAACCTCTAAGCGATAATCTGAAAGAAGATAGTGATACTAATTCACCTAGACAGCTAACTAAAGAAGGTAGACAAGTTCTACAATTGGAGAATGCAATTCAGCACCAGCAGCTACTATATTGACTATGGAAAACCATGGGAGGCTTATGTGCTTCCCACACAAAATAGTCTGACTCCTATTTTATGGCATGAGGGACTATTATTACGGCTGCACTTATTTGTTTCCCCGGCCAAAGTGTTAAATTCTTATTTTGGAGCAGTAGCTTGCATGGTATAAATATGCTGTATGGAGTCTAGGAGATGTTTTGGCAGGGAACCAAACATAATACATGTTCCCTATACCAAACAGCAAGTTGATTGGTTATTTCAAAATAGCAAAAAGTGATCATGGGTGATCACTTTTGCTCAATTTTTGGGAAAAATTGATAATCAGTTTCCAGCTCATAGACTATTGCAATTTGTGCTAATGCATCCTTTTATATTGTAAGGAGTAGTCCTGTAAAAATGCTATGTTGGTTTTACTGATGGTTCTTCTAATGGAAAAGCAGCTTATGTTATTGATGGTAAAGAATATATAGTACAGACAGATCCAGCTTCAGCCCAGATAGTTGAGTTACAAGCTGTTGCAATAGTCTTTCAGCTTCTAGTGAATGATTCATTTAATGTGATAGTCATTATGTTTTTAAAGCTCTTTAAGTAATAGAGACAGTTCCATGCATTGGAACTGTAATGATCAGATCAGACTACTTTTTGAGCAAATTCAGAGTGCCATTCATCAAAGAAAGTCACCATGCTTTGTGGGTCATATAAGAGCTCATTCGGCTCACTGGCTGAAGGGAAGGAGTCAATGGATAGATTAACAAGAATGGTCACTTTATCTCAGGTAGAATTGGCGCAGCAGTCACATAGCTTTCATCATCAAAATAGTAAAAGTCTAAGAAAGCAGTTTGGTTTAACTAGAGAGACTGCTTGTCAAAGTGTCAAACAATGTGATGTGTGGCTACAATATTTACCTGACTCTTATTTAGGAGTAAATCCACGAGGCCTGCTTCCTAATCATTTGTGGCAAATGGATGTTATTCATATTGCAAAATTTGGCAAATTAAAATAAGTGCAATAAGTGTTGATACATATTCAGGCTTCTTAATGGCCACTGCACAAACTGGAGAAACCACTAAGCATGTAGTAAGTCACTGTTTAAACTGTTTTGCTTACATGGGAGTTCCAAAAATTGTAAAAACAGACAATGGATCTGGATGTACTAGTAAGGCATTTCAGCAATTTTGTGCAAAATGGAATATTGAACACAGAACAGGCATTCCTTATAACCCTCAAGGGCAAGGAATTGTGGAATGTGCTCATAGCTCCTTGAAAACGCAACTTCTAAAAATAAGGAGAGGGGAGTTGTGCCCCCAGTCTCCACATGATGTATTAAATCATGCACTCTTCCTCTTAAATTTTTTGAATGTGGATGTCTGTGAACATTCTGGTATGATGAAACTCGAGCAATTTTTGCTCAAGTCAAATGGAAAGATCCATACACTAAGCAATGGAAAGGGCCTGATCCTGTCCTAATACAGGGTAGAAGGCATGTTTGTGTGTTCTCGAAGAAAGAAAATAAGTCCCGATGGCTGCCAGACCTTTTGGTGAGATGCACAGAGCAGAGGAAGATGGACTTGAGACATGCTGAACCTGTGTTCCTGATGCCCTGATGTCATTGACTCTACAGTCTGAGAAAGAAAAGAAACAATCAGCTTGAGATTTTCAGAAGGAAAGAAGATTTGAGACTTCCAGTTTGGTTCAAGATTTCCAGTTTCTCAAAAGCTTGATTCATCAATTTCCCAGACCAGTGAGTTTTCATCCTGGAGCTAAGGACTGAACCTGTAGCAGTTAACTACACTAGACATTGGGACAAAGTTTTTCTCTTTCGGAGAAAAAAAGGACTCATCTAGGACCATTAAATACTGTGATGAGTGGCAAAAGTTCCTCTACAGCATTTGAACAGGACATGGACAAAAGTTTGCAGTTAATACTCAGCACACAAGGACTGTGGTATCTCAAATCTATTTTTGAACTTTACAAGCAGCAGAACGTTGGACTTTAGATAGGGAAAAGGAAAAAGTTATTTATACTCCACCCATCATGAGAACATTTTATTATCTTATGATCAAATTGAAATTATGAGAATTGTAACCCAGCAAATTGTATGTCTATTGTTACTGATCATACTGGAATTATTGACATTTGTAACCTTTGCTATGTATGTAAGTATTTATGGATGTAAGAGGTCAGAGCTCATTCTGACTGGAATCTGATGTGATCCCTTATGAGTCTTTAGATACAATGTGATTAGAAAAACAGATTTAGACTTTGATAGAGCCAAAGCCATCCGAGATTCCCCAGACCAATTTTAAAAAGCCATTTTAACTTGCTTTATCCTCTCCTTTTGCAGGAGGTGGTGGTAGCCATAAAAGCGCATGTTACCTAGGACTGACAAACTCACTTGTGAACTCTCATGAAAAGTTGGCTTAGAGGTACATGGCATCAAGCTATGCACCATCCCCACCCCCTAACATTCTTTGTTACAGAGGCTGTTAACCCAGGACAGGTACGACTTTCTTGCCTCCGAAGACAACCTAAGGTAGGTAACACATGACGGAATGTGTGATTCGTAGACAGATAAGCACTGGTAGGTTGAAGAAGGCAATGTAAGGCATGGTGCAGTCATCTGTCCTGTTACAGAAGCACAGGTATTAATTTTTTATTAATTTAAGGAGGGGGAATTGTTGGGACCATAAATGAAATCCATTCCATCTTGCCATGTGTTCAGAGAGCTCAGAGCATTTCTATTGTCCTTAAGACATTAGTTTACTGGCTACAGGATGCCTGGGCCTCAGAGGTGAATGGCTCTTACCTAAATAACAATAGACTTGGGTCTAGACAGCTTTATACTCATCCTAAGCAGAGAGTACATGCGGTTATGGAGTGCCTTCAGATTAGGAGAAATAGTTGTGTTTGCCCTTTATACATTATAATAGGAGTCCTCTGTGACTGACCCCTCCTTTGGTTGATGACTTAAATTTGGAGGTATGAAATAAACAGGACATTCAGTATGGACTGAATCGTCTCTCCTGATGACTCTCTTGTGTTTCCATCTCTTAATTCTATTAGCTAGCCTTTCCCTCATCCACACTCCCTGACTCAGGAACAGACCGGGGCCGCTCGGCTGGTTCTGATTACAGAGACAGCTTCTGACACTCCCAGGTAGGGATCAGTAGAACCCATGCAAAATCAGAACCAGTGACTGGTGAGGTTGAGAGGGTCTGAAAGGGTCTGAAGTGCTGTGTGGTCCAGGTGCTTCTCAGCAGGTTATAGCCTGCACAGTGTGTATCTGCTCTTGTCCCACTTTAGTCAGACATTGTGACACAGGCCTGACAGGCATAAAATCTTGATGTTAAAGATTGACTTGCCAGGTGTGTGGCAACCATGTGGCCCTGGCTTACTAACTATGTATTTTCAATAGCTCACACTTAGTAAGCATCTTAGACTTCTACTTGACTAAATCAATCTCATCCCCAACCAAATTCCCCTCATCTGTCTCTTTGTTGACATATAATCTGATCTTACCTCCAAAGTTCATTGGCCTGGGAATAGGCCAAGCTTTCACATGTAGTCCGGCTGTTGACACACATAAACTATAAGTAAGTAAATGTTCAAAAGCACATCAGATCATTTGCTTAGAACACATAAAAATAGCTATAAGACTATGTCCTGTTACATATAAGACTATGTTGATTCTGAGCACTTATTTAGTTCAAGTTCAAAGTAGGCAACAGATGTTGAAACTTTTGAGGGGCAATAACTAGGGCTGCAGACTAGGCTGGTGTTGGACAATACACGCGTCTTACTCCTTCCTCTCGGGCATTGTTTCACTCGTCTCTAGCATTTTTCTCACCACCTCCAGACAAGAGTCTTTTCATTCTATCCTGGGAAACTCTGCCTGCACCTAAGCCTTCCAGGAATCTTTGTTGCTATCCTAAGTAGCATATTGAGCAATATCTTTTGAACCAAATAATGTATTTTCACTGAAAAATTCCTTATAATACGTTCTGTTTTAGTCCAAAGCACCAATGACTATACTTTCAGGAGACTTTTCTACAGTTCCTTATTCTAATTTGAATTCTAATTCAAATTAACTGAAAATGTAAAGTTTTACCTTCTGGGAATTGAATATTACCAACTGTGGTAGTCTGAATGTAATTAGTTCCCATAATCTCATAGGGAGTGGTGCTCGTAGGAAGTATGGCTTTGCTGGAGTGGATATGGCCTTGTTGGAAGAAGTGTGTCACTGCAGGGGCAGGCTTTTTGAGGTTTCCTATGCTCAGGATACCTCCCAGTGTCTCAGTTGACTTCCTGTTGCCAGCAAGATATAGGATTCTCCCCCATCATGTCTGCCTGCATGTTCCCCACCTTGACGATAATGGACTGAACCTCTGAAACTGTGAGCCACCCCAATTAATGTTTTCCTTTATAAAAGTTGCCATGGTCATGTTGTCTCTTCACAGCAATAAAAACCATAACTAAGACAATACCCAATACTCTATAAACTGGATCTAGTTGTGCATACCTGCAATCCCAATATGTGGAGGTCAAAGCAGGTAGATCATAAACCCAAGGTCATCTTTGATACATAGAGAGTCCAAGGCCAACCTGAGCTACGTGTAACACTGTTTCACCAAAACCAAAACATAACAAAATACCTCTTTGCTCCTACCATAATGGTCACTACTACTTACACTGTGTTTCACTGTTGGGACAAGTGCTGATATTAAAGAAGGAGAAGGACATTTTAATTGGAGGGGCTAACTTTTTATTTCTATATTATTTTGCTAATTTTCCCTTTTTAATTTTGGAGATGTTATCTAGAAAATATTACTGTTCCTGGTGAGTCTGTTCCTGATGGTTCCCATGGAAACATTTTTTTTTTTTTAAGAGCTTTGCATTCGTGAGTGAGTAATATCTCTTTTGGCTGGTTTTACTTGTGCAGGGTCAACACTGAGGCTACACTTAACTTTTGTTCACAGAGACAAAGGGAAGTGACAGTTTTGCTATCTATCTCCTACAAGTGCCAGAGCAATAATAATTACTCAATCCATGACATTTACAAATTTAGCTGAGGTTAAATTCTTTGCAGTTCAAAAAACTTAAGAGAAAATTTTGGTTGCCCTCTGAAATTGTATGATTCTGATTTAATGATTGTACAGTTACCATTGCATTTGAGCTACAGAATCTTCATTGAACTTTTCAAAATTAATTGGAGCCCCTTTTCCCAGGCTTTTCATCTGTAACAGGAGGTCTATAATGCCAAGCTCATGGAAGAATGGTTTAATAACTTCAGAGAGAGAGCATTTTGTACTCACCTGAACTGAAGAAATATACTAGCCATAGAAAAAAGAGGAAATTATCTATAAAAGACAATTCTACTGAAAATAGGTAGAATTATCACCCCAGCATTTGGCATCCATCTGTCCTGATGTTGCTCTGAACATGTTGACATTTGGAAATAAAATCGTATCTTTATCAAATAGCAGGAATGCATTTGAATCTTAATTGTGTGACACATTTTAAACAACCATTTTTATTGCTTGTAAATATTAAGCTAGCAGTGAAACTAAGGAAATTTGTATTAGAACTATATCTGTGTGACTTTTTGAAATTAGGTATAGGCATGCAAACCTGGAAAATGTCCACTTTTTTTCCCCCAAAGAGAATGAGTAATGTAAATAAATGCACCCAGCTCCCTGGCTTTTCCTCAAACCCTGGACATCTGCCAGGTTGTCACTTTTCATGTTCTGTTGTTGTTATTAAAGAGTAATGCCCTGCCAATCCTGTGTATAGTTCTGGTCTATTCCAGTGAGTGCCTTTATTCCACTGTGGAGTGGGAAATAGTCATCTTGGTTCCCACTCTTACTGCTATAGGTAGAGCATCCAGGATTAGAGAGTGAACACTACTCCCTGTGACTGTGAACCCAAAGAAAGACAATGATGAAGAGACACTGCATGTTTATCTGGAGTCAACAAGAGTGGTCCCAAGAGATAGGGATGGTGAGACCTTGATAGTGAATGATAATCTCCTAGTGACTCTTGTTGATGCAAGACTCTTGTATTTCTTCCTCTTTGCCTTCTAGTCTTTTTTGTTCTGTCTTGTTTTTTGTTTTGTGAGACAGTTTCTCTGTGTAGCCTTGGCTAACCTAGAACTCCCTATGTAGACCAGGCTAGCCTTGAACTCAGAGCTCACCTTCCCCTGGCTCCTGAGTACTGGGGTTAAAGGTGTGTGCCATCATTGCCTGACACACTACTATTGGGGTAGTGTATGGCTCCCAGCTCTTACTCTCTACTTATATTCTGAGCAGCACTAAGGTCTGTTTAGTGAATATCCTTTTCCTTGAGATAATCAGATCCCGATTCTACTGCTTACAGCAAGAACTCCAAGATCTCATGGTCACACTGACCATGTTCCCACAGGCATTGGATGTTAGAGGTTGAGGAATCTGCCTCCTGGACTTCTCATGTCTGTACCTGCTTCTGCTGCTGTACCTACCACTAGTTGTCATGTCACTTCTCACCAGAAGTGCAAGATGACAAGAGATGCTGCCTGTGTGTACTTAGTGCATTCATCCTCTAGTCCACAGCTGCTTAGGCCAGGTTTGATTGGCTGAGATATCTGAGGAGAGATTGCATTGTAAAAGAACAATAATAAGCCAGTTTCAGGAGAGAACACTAGGATCTGGCACCTCTCCAGTGGTGTTGAGTGTTATCTGAGAAGAGGTGAGGTGAGGTCAATCCCAGGACTGGTGCCTTCCATAGGGTTAGGTCACCCATCCATTGCTGATCAGCTACCTTCAGAAGACACAGTCATAACCATCCTGGGCAAACCACCTTTCTAGAGAACTGTCATATGATCCCAAGAGCATGATCCTTGATGACTGAAGTAATTGTGACCATGCTGATCCTCTACTTAAAATGGTTTGATAACTCCTCTACATCTTTCAAGATTAAGTTCCAAGTGCTTAGTTTAGCATGGCCTTTCACAATGGTACTCCAACTTTCCCATCTCCCATGACTCTCCCTTGTGTTATCACCATGCTTGTCTAGAGGAGTTAGGTTCTCTATGAATGCCCTTAGAAATAAACATGGTTTAGAGAAGTAAAACAGATTTACAAAGAGTATGTGTATTTTTTTTAAAGTTTCTTGCATTTTTCCTATTTTTTAATTCAAATCTTTTCTTATTTGGCTCTATGTTTTTAATGTTTGAAATGTTGTGTCTTGACTTTAGGGGAATTTTATGTACTGGCTTCTAATAATTTAAAATAAATATTCAGCTTTCTTTTTACACACACACACACACACATACACACACACACACACACACAGAGAGAGAGAGAGAGAGAGAGAGAGAGAGAAATCTTCCTAATTAGATATGACATTTTGTCAGCTCAATACTTTATTTTGATTGTAAATATTGGTCAATGAAAGTTCATGTAGTTACTTTGACCATAACCTTTGTTGTATTTTATTATATTTTTAGAAGTTCACTTCCTTTGGCTGTTATAGAGAATATTATTGTGAACACAAGTGTACAAACTGCTCTTCAAGACTATACTTTCTATGCTTTTACGTATTTGCCCAGCATCATTAGGAGCACTCACAGGCAATATCTTCAAGGTCTAGAGTTCTACCATTTATTTGAGGCAATTTTCCTTTCATTATCATGTTCTTAAAACCATTTCCAGTCTTGAATCAATGAGATGGTTCAGTGGCATAAGGCATACCTTCAATCCTCAGGGCCCACATGGTAGAAGGAGAAAAATTAATCATGCAAATTATCCTCTTGACTTCTCCACATGTGTGTACATACATGTGCATATGTATTCATACTAAATAAACAGATAAACAGAATGTAATTGAATGGAAAGCTTTTCAAAATCTAGTATTATCCCATACCCAAACCAGTTCCGATATTTTCAGCACAAAAGTACCCATATGTGATACCAATATATACATTTGTTACATATTACTTACTGCATAAATATTATTTAAAAACTGGTGATTTAAACTCTATGTCATGATTTCCATTGATCGGGAATCTAGGTGTCATTAGCTGGGTTTTCTGATTTAGGGTCTGAGAACATCCAGCTGAGGTGTCCAAAGGGCTTCCATCTTCTGAGGGAACAAAAAAGAAGCTTCATCCAGCTTCATTGACTTGATTCTTGGCAGAATTCAGTTCTCTGATGGCTTTTTGGCTTGCAGTGTTCTTGGGTTTTCATTGCTGTTAGCCTAAAGACATCCATAATTCTTTGACATGTGCCCCCTCTTTCAGTAAAACAGTTCACAATGTGGTGGCTTGCTTTGTCAGAGTGAAAAAGTAAAAAGGCCGAAGAGTTCCCTAAATACCCCTTTCATAACCTAACCTGGGAAATGACATCTCATCACCCCATTCAGGGGACATTATGAGCAAGTCTCTTGGTCCAAGTCACACTAAAGGAAGTGAAGTTACCTGAGGATATGCATACGAAGAGCGGGGGTCACTGGGACCCAGTTTAGAAGCTGCTCTCCATCAAGAGTGCCCACAGAACTTTAAAAAGGGCATTAGAATGTACTTATTATTTTCAAGTTAATACTTTTCAAAGTGTATTAAAGGTGCTAGTCTCTCTTGTAAGTACTCCGCATACATTAACACATTTGATTCTCATAATAACTCTAGGAGGAAAGAAAGCACTATCTATCACCACCTCTATTTTACATATGAATAACTCGAGAATTTAAATTTAAGCAATTTAAATTTAAAAGCTCAAAGAACCTGCTAAATGCTCACAGCAAGCCTCAGTTAATCCATCAGCTATAAGCCCTGCAGGCCAGCTCCAGAGCAGACTCTCTCACCAACCACACTTTCTTATTTAAAAATAGACACACACATAGCTGTAGCTGGATCTGGACATTATGAAGATCTGAACATTATGAAGTGTCCATTAACTCAAACATTTCAGAGCCATCTTATTCCTTTTGACCTTCTCATGGCCATGCTGTAAAGGAGACAAGATGATAAATAGCTGTCCACTGACTCTACATTTTCAGAAACATTCTTTTCCTGGGAAAAGTTATGACTAAAGAGATTTGAGAAACATGCCATAAGTCACTACATGGAATATCGCTCTCTCATATTGCGCCATAAATATCGACTGATATCATTCTCAATAACATACAATTAAAGCCTGTACTTGAGTTTCACTTTGACATTCCTATTGCCTCATTAACTATGAAAGCCTTAAAGATTCTTCTTATTCCCATTTTCTTGAGACCATACAGCCCTTCTGAGCGCCTGGGTAGGATTCTTTAAAGTCAAGTTTTGCTTTGTGGCATTTGAAATTCTGGAGGACAAATAATGTTTTTGAGTGCTCTGATTGATCACTGTCAGTCCTTGTAGCTGCTAGATACTCTTCTCTCCCATTCCTTCTAAAATGCCTATAGAAGCTGGGCAAGGTGGTGACTCGCACTCCAGAGGCAGAGGTAAGTGGATCTCTGCAAGTTCAAGGCCAGCCTGGTCTACATAGTGAGCTCCAGGCCAGCCAGTGTTACATAAAGAGACACTATCTCAAAAAACAAATTGAAAAAAAAATACAACAAAACAAAATAAAATGCCTATGGATATGAAAGATTTATTATAAAATTAGGGGCACATAACAATAGTTATGAAACTTCTTTCCACATATGGCTCTGAAAATTTTCTGTTGGATTTAATGAGATTCCATGTATTTTATAACATTAATTTCATTCATAAATAAATATTTAATAACATTAAAGGTTTAAGGAAACAATAACTTAATATTACAATATTGTTAATACAGTATATTTTTTAAACTATTCTTCAGCATATATTTGTGGCTTATTCTTTTTATTATTTACATACATAAAACCAAACTATATCAGTGTATAAAACACAATGTATTCACCTAGTCACCTGCACTGGCTGTTAGAAATAACACTACTATTGACAATGGCAAATATGTGTGTGTGTGTGTGTGTGTGTGTTCATAGATTCCATTGCCCTGATTTAATAAAATCCATGTATAGCCTTTTCAAATTATATGACAAAGATGAACACTTATCTTGGTGGGCACCTGTCAAACTGACCAAGGTTGACAAGACTGCCCAGGGTTATAGTGACACTTACTTACCCCTTGACTCTCAGCCCAGGGTTATGGTGACACTTACCCCTTGACTCTCAGCCCTGATGCATTCATTCTAGCTGCTCTAAGCCAGCTTGGCTTTATCAATGCATTTCCAGTGTTCTAGGAAGTGTAAGGTGGTGTCATCATGTGATTGAAACTTGTGTTTCTCTCATGATAAATGATATTAAAGCAATTTTTAAGTGAAAAGTGACCATGGTACCCCTTTCCCATGAATTGTTTTTGGATTTGAAATATTTGAAAATTGTTTTGAAATACTTAAAAAAAAAAAAGGCAGTATGCTTCAGAACATGTAAAATTAAATAACGCTCAGTATTTGGTAACATTTTCTTTGCCATTAGACTATTGGAAGATGACAGACACGTGGTAAAGCAAAAATATCAAAACAGTATGATGTAGAGTCAGCCGACACACTTTGCTGTAAAATGCTTTGACCTTTTGAAAGTCTGGAGGGCATCATAGACTTACATGTCAGCTTAGCAGTCACCAGCTCCTTCCAGCTCCTGCTTTCCTACCATGACCCATAATCCTTGTTCTCATGACTGAATGTCAGCTCTCCAGGCACTAGCCCAAGTTCCCAGGATCAGTATACAAGCAGGCAAAAAAGCACTTGAACCTTTCCAGGTGGTTTATCATAAAATACCAAATAGTAAGAAAAAAAAAACTAGAAAAAATATATTTTAAATTTAAGCCCCTAGCCATTCCATTTTAAGCCAACCATTAGCTTTTCATGAAAACAAAAATAATAATTTTTATTTAATTTTTGGTCTCTTCTTTGCTTTGGCATTACTGCTGTCTTTCCTTAGCATATTCAAGAACTTTTAGAAGAAGTTTACCAACTAAAAGGCCTTATGTGATGAGCCTATGTCTTTTCTTTTTCATTTGAGAATTCCATATATAATTACAATGTGTCTGGATTAAATTCACTCAACTCCCCCCCCTTATCTCCTCTCATACCCCTGACACTTCACCAACCTATTTTGTAATACAGCATTATGCCATCAAAATGATCTATTGTGTTATCACAATACTCCATTGTTTTATCATATTGCTGAACTGTGACATCACAAATGCTCCATTTGACATCAGTGTTATGGGATGGCATATTACTTATGATTTATTAACGTTCGCCTGAGGATTCAGAAAGCAAAGCCAGCCTTAAGATATAGAGATCAGATGGTGATGGTACACACACCTTTAATCCCATCACTTAGGAAGTAAGGTAGACAGATCTCTGTTAGTTAAAGGTCACATTGAACTACACAAAATCTATCCAGTCCTAAAGAGAAAAAGCTCACCCAAAGATGATCTCAGCACTTGGGATCACACGCCTTTATTCCCAGGACTCATGAGAGGTAGATAAGACAGGAACAGGGTCTTAGAGCTGGCATTCATTCTCCAGCCACATTGAGGATAGAAAGACAGTGAAGTCTCTAGCCACACTGAGAAGAGCATAGCAGTCTGAGTGAATCTGAGGAGCAGTGAAGTCTGGGATTTCAGTCTGCGGTTTGGTGGTGCCAGGATCACCTTTCAGTCTGAGGTAGAGATAAGAGCTAGTGGCTAGCTTCTTTGCTTTTCTGATCTTCAGCTTGAAGCTTGAACCCCAACATCAGTCTTTGGGCCTTTTATTTTTGATGCTACAGTGTTAAATTTTGACATCACAGTGCTGTATTGTGATATTACAATGTTCATCATGACATCACAGTTCCGAACTGAGCCATCATGACACCCTCCCTCTGAGCCACCACAATGCTGCACTATGACATCTCAGTGTTCCATTGTCACATCAAAATGCTATGTTAAGATATTACAATTCTCTATTGTGCCATCACAGTGCTTCATGGGATATCATAGTCCCACGCTGTGATGTGACAGTCCTTAACTGTGGCATGACAGTGCTCTGTCTTGACATCACAATACTGAATTGTGACATAGCAATGTTCCATTGTGCCATGATGATCACAATGTTTCATTGCGTGATCCCATTCACTCATTTTAGCGTCACATTGATCCACTGTAACAGTGTAATACTCCATTGTAATGTCATAGAGCTGAAGTCTGATATCGCAATGCATGATTTGGCCATCACAATGGGAATTGTGGCATCAATTACTGTACTCTGTCCTGACATTACAAAGCTCCACAGCAGACAGTCCCAGTGCTTTATTACATACCACCAGGATGCTAGATTGTTCTATCCCAGTGATGAGTTGTGTCCTCAAAATGCTGGATTTGTCATCCCAGTACTGATTCTTTACTTTCAGTACTACATGGTAAAATCACAATGCTCCATTTTTAAAATCACAGTATTGCCCTTGACATCAGAATGCTCCATTGTTCCATCAAACTGCCCCATTGTGACATTACAACGCTCTGCTTCTACATGACAATACTACTGTGCAATCGTAATGCCATGCTTTTACATCACAATGACCCACTGTAAAATCACAAGTTGTGCAGAGCCCATCAGTGTACTCCATTACAACATCAAAATGCTGTATTGTGCTCATCACAAGGCTTGATTGAAGCAACATCAAAATGTTCTGTTATTCTGTCTCAATATTAGCTGGTGACATCACAGTGCTGACATCATAAATAGACCTTGCAATATAAAGGTTATTTAAATGGGATGATTGTCATATCAATTTTAGGAAGGATAAAATGATGAGGAAGATCAGAACAAAGGACAGAACTCCAACAGACATGATGATTCAGGGAGTGGAGAGATGGCTCAGTGGTTAAGAGCGCTGGCTGCTTTCCCAGAGGGCCTGGGTTCAATTTCCAGCACCCACATGGTGGCTTAAACCATACGAATTCCAGTTCCATGCAATATGATGCCTTCATCTGTTTCCATCGGCTCCAGGCATGCAAGCAGTGTGCAGACACACATGCACAAAACAGTCATACATAGAAAAATAGAGATAAATAAATCTTTTTGAAAAATCCATGAATTAATGACACAGTGGAATAAACCTGTGCAAAATCTCCTTAAAATGTTTCTCAAGACAGTTTCAGAACACATTGATGGCAAGGTGTGAAGCTGAAGAAAGGGGTCCCCAGCTAAGCTTGAATTCATACTTAAGCTAAGTCAGCAAATTTTTTTCTTTCTCGTTTTAAGATCTCACTACAGATTGACAATTCATAGTTATAGTGTTTATGGGATCCAAAGTGATTGATTTGTGAATACATTGTTAAGCTTATTGACTTATTGGTACATCACCTCAAACCTTGCTATGTTTTGTGATAAAAAGCTGACATTCACCCTCTGGGCACTTGGAAGTGGATTATTGATGACATTTACCATACCATGTAATACATCTATAAAGATCATTTCTATGTCTGAGGCTCTGTAGTTTTTTGTCCATTACCTTTTCCTTGCTCATTATTCTCTGCTCCTGGGAGTTCACTTGTTTTAAATCCTACTTGTTCTTTCCCCGTTCACTCTTTATTTTAATAACTAGCTTTTAATAACACTTAATAAATAATGGGACTCAATGTGATATTTACATTTATGCATACAGTGTGCATTGACCCATGTCAGCCTCATTAACTGTATGTCTCCCTTACTCCCCGATTTCTAGTAATCATTATTCTTTTAGGCCATTGTTTTTGTTTTTTAGCTCTCACAGATGACAGAAACCATGTAGTCCATGTCTTTCTATGCTCACTTTTCTTCATGTCACATAATATCCCCAAATATATTGTGCTGCAAATGACATACTTTCATGGTATGTAGTATCTCTAAGGCATGATGATTTCATTTCCTTTGAATACACACTCAGGAGGGATTTGTGGGATCCTGTTGGCTTTATGTTGACTTCTTTTTCTTTTTGGAGGAACCTATGCATTGTTCTTCATAACAGGTGTAGCATTCTCACCAATCATATATGATATTTCCTTTATTCCCCCACACTCTTATGGCCATGTGTTTATTTATTTTTCATGACAAACATTCTCACTAGAGTGAGGCAGAGTTTCAAACTAGTTTAACATGCATTTGTCTTCCATATGATGATATCCATCATATTTCATATATTGTCAGGTCATACTTCTTTAAGAAGTATGTACTCAGATTATCTTCTCATTTTTAACTGATTATTTGTTAGGAGTGTGACCTTTTTTGAGTGCCTCATATAATCTGGATATTAACCCTCTATAGATGAATAACATTTCCTCATTCTGTAGGGTGCCTCTGCTGATGGTCTCCTTTGCTATACAGAAACTTCAGAAACTTCTTAGTGATGTAATCTTCCTTGTGTATTTTTGTTTTGGGAATATTATCCCGATAAAACAGTGCTTATATGAGGTCTTGAAATGTTTCCCTGATGCTTCATTGTTGTAGTTTCAGTTTGGGATCTCATATTTAGGTCTTTGATCAGTCTTGAGTTTGTTTTTCTTTGTTTTTGTTTTTTCCATAGTAAGAACTAAACCCAGGTGGCCTCAAACTTGCTATGTGTCTGGAGATGACCTTGAACTTCTCATCCTCCCATGTCCCTATCCAGTACTAGGATTATGAGCAAATATTACCACACCTATCTTTAAACAGTGGGGGATGGAACCCAAGGTTTTACATGTGCTCAGGATGTGGTTTGAGTGAAAATGTTCCCTCACAGGCTCTGGCATTTGAATATTTGGATCCCAGCTGGTGACACTATTTGAAGAGGTCTAGGAGAAGGGCCTTGCTAGAGAAAATACATCAGTGGGTAGCATTTGAGCTTTCAAAAGCCTCATTCTTTTCCCAATTCACTCTCTTTGTTTCCTGCTGGTCATCCAAGATGTGAGCCCATAGCTTCAGCTCATGCCACATCCCTGTTGTGGTGGTTTGAAAGAGAAAGGCCCCCAAAGGAAGAAGCACTATTAGGTGTGGCTTTGTGGAGTAGATGTGGTTTTATTGGTACAAGTGTGTCACTGTGAAGGTGGGCTTTGAGGTCTCGTATATGTTCAAGATACTGCCCAGTGTTGATGGGAGATGTCATTCTGTAAATGTTTCTCATACTGGTTAGTGAATAAAGCACTGTTGGCCAATAGAAAAGCAAGATAGGAGGGATTAGGAGACAAGGAAGAAAGAGAAAGTAGTAAGGAGGAATCAAGATGGAGAGACTGGGAAGACCAGACGCTGGCCCCACTCCCGGGTAAGCTGAGACCACATGGACATACTTAGATTAACAGAAGTGGGTTAATACTTAAGACAGAGCTAGCCGATAAGAAACTAGTACCTAGTCAACAGCATTATATCAAATACAGCATCTCTGTGTGTTAATTGGGGCTTGGTGCAGCGGTGGGACAAGACCAGCGGTGGGCAGAAAAACCTACTTGTAACAATATGGCTCCTCAAATGGCACCGCAACGTGGCTAATAAGAACTTCCACTTAAAACTAACAAAAGCTTAAAAAAGAATTTTAGAAACAAAAGAACAGAGACAAGCAAGGTTTCTTGGTAGCAGCATTTTTCTGAGTTGGACCCTGTCTCTGTTTCTTTTTATTTTTTATTTTTTGAGACAGGGTTTCTCTGTGTAACTTTTATCTGTCCTAGAATTCACTTTGCATACCAGGTTTACTTTGCAATCACAGAGATCTGTTTGCCTCTGTCTCCCGAGTGCTGGGATTAAAGGCGTGTGCCACCACACCACTTGGAAGTACTTAGATTAATAGAAATGGGTTAATAATTAACACAGAGCTAGCTGATAAAAAACAAGTAACAGGCCAACAGCATAATATCAAATACAGAGTCTCTGCATGTTAATTGGGGCTGGTGTGGAGGTGGGACCGGTGGCGGCAGGGAAAAACCTTACTCGCAACACAGTCTCAGACCACTTCCTGTTGCCTCTCAGCTCCTTCTCTAGCACTACATCTGCCTGAACATTACCTTGTTTCCTACCATGATGATAATGGTAGCACCTCTGAACTGTAAGAGAGTCACCCCAGTGAAATGTTCTCCTTTATAAGAGTTGCAGTAGTCAAGATGTCTCTTCACAGCAATAGAAACATTGACTGAGACACTTGCCATTGTGGACTCCAGAACCACAAGTCTAAATAAAATCCTTCCTTTTATAATTTGCCTTGGTCCATGGCATTTTATCCCAGAAACAGAGATGTCACTAATATACTAGGTAAGCAGTCTACCAATGGAGCTACATTCCCAGCCCCCAAAGGGAAGTATTTTCTGAGTTCCAATGAAAAGTAGATGCTATTTTAGCAGGATTTCATAAATTTACCTTAAGAATTGGCTGGTTATCAGATGTAAGTCTGATGCAAGGAGTCTTATTAGTCTTACTTGGAGAAACAAAAATGCCTTCAAGAACATTCAATATAATTAGGAGGGCTACTTTTTAAAAATATGGGGAGCTCATTGCTCAACAATACATTGACTTCATGCAAAAGACTTTGAGAGAAGTGAAGAAAGGTGTCACTGTCATTTGCATTCCCCTCTGGAAAGCAGGAGTATAGGGAGAGTGGATTATCTGTGCTTACAGCTGCCACACACAGAACCTTGAGGCTAAGGAGTGTGATCACTACCAGCTGGAAGATGAGGCAAGAGGCGTGCGATGGAGAAGGGAATGAACATGGGAGGTCTGGAAGAACAAGATGGAAAGATTTAGAGAAAATAATTGTGAAGACCTCTATGCAGCAGGCTATGTAAGCTCTCTCAATAGAAGTCTGTAGTATTCCACACAGCATGCACCTGGAGCCATAGTTATATTTTATTTACCAGGACTCTGTAGAAGCATGGCCACCAGGACCTGGCACCTGCTCAGAATATTGGTGAATAAACATTTTGTCCAGGTGTGAATTATTTTTAGTCCCTGTTTGCCTTTCCAAGTCATCAAATCCTGGCACTAGGTCCTGAGTATCTCATGTGATGTGTACCATTTAACACAGCACCTATAAAGTTGAGCACTATAAGTAGAGGGGGCTCTACAGTCAAGTGTGTTTGGGAAGTACAGGGCTGTATAGTTTTTAATATGACTGCCTTGCTGCAGAATTTCTTGGAGGCTTCACTGTGCAAATGTATGCTATGAATTCCCAAGGAGTGACATGTCACATTACTCAAATTTGACCACAGGGCCTTTGTTTTTGAAGCATCTCAGGAGTCTGACTTCCCATGGGACAAACGCTGGGCAAATAGCCTGATACATTGCCTGTCTTTAAATTCAAAGGCATTTTTTCCCCGGTGTAATCAAGTAACATCTTCCAAATGCATTGTTCACCACATCAGTCTAGAGGCAATATGAAGGGTGCTAACTATTGTACATGTCAAAACACATGATAATATCCAAATAAGATGCTGTCGCTGTCCCTCTTTTGTAGTACTCCACATGGTTGGACTCATTGTCCTAAGAACGTGGATGCACCAAGAGGATAGGTATCTATCTACCTATTCCTTTATCCCATCATGCAAAGCTGGTACAACCTGGGATGGAGAAATAAAGATTCAGGACACATACCCCTAGGGAGAATGCAGCAAGAGCAGACTCAAATTGGCCCTTATATTAGAACGTTTTTGTGTTTATTATCACTTCTCCAAACACACATGCACCTGGTTCTCTGCACTTTTCCTAGCAGTAAATATTCCATGGAATGACAATGGGGCAGCAATTCTAAGCAAAACAGACATGAAGTTTTTGTCCTATTTGTGCAAACGTGCAGGCTTCATCACCACTGGCTAGCAATTTAAGCTAGTCTTAACGAGCCCAGTGTTTAGCTTTTTGCTCAGTCTGTTCATTAGTTAGCCAAGATTTCTGCAGCTCCTATTTCATGACTATATTTTTCTTAAGTATGACATTCTTCAGGATTCTTTTTGCAAATGAGGAAAACTTTCCCTATTACCCCATTCTAAAGCACTGGGAAGGTAAATGCTTATCATATTCTTATATATGAAGAGCCTTAGCTTAGTCCAATGGTATTTTGCCAAGTAAACAATTTACATTCTATTATTTCCACTGGAAAGTCCCTTTTGCAAATTGAAGTTAAAAAAAAAAGTTACAGATCATAGAAATCCAAAGTTCTTTCTATCATGGTTGTGGGGGTTTCAAACTGAATAATGGGGCTGTTATTTGTAGGGCCAAACTGAAGACACCAATACATCAAATTTACAACAGAAACATCCGGACAAAGTGGTTCCGTCAATAGCTGTATTGTTTCTGCTTCCTGACTGCCCCTCCTCACCTCTGACATTCTCTCCAGACCCTGTTCCTCAGAACTTTGAGCTTCTCCCTGTTTCTACTTTTCCATAGCCCTGGTGGGCTCCTTCATTATGTTTTGTGTGTGTGTGTGTGTGTGTGTGTGTGTGTGTGTGTGTGTGTGTGTAACTCCATAACTATCCACATACTTCCTTCTCTCTCAAGTCTGTCATTAGTGGACTTCCCTATTACCTCTGAAACTCAGCACCAAACCAAGAAGTGTGATTAGCATGATTCTTACTTAAGTTCCGGACAGCCATTCCAAAGCAGTTCTATAATCTCATAGTCTCGTGGGGGTCTCATCCATCCACATCTAGGGCAATTCCTCACCTTCCTTGATGTCAATCACACACACACACACACACACACACACACACACACACACAGGCTCTCTCATACACACAGGTGCACACACACAGACACAAACACATACATACACAGAGACACACATACATATACACACAAGAGGGGAGAGGTGGGACTGTGTGTTGACTAGGTACTGTACTTGGCCAAATTAGTTACATTTGGTAGGTGTGACATTTAATGCTTGTGTTTTACACAAAGGCCTCTGGTTCCATAGTGTTCATCCAGTTTTCCCATTCTTGGATGACATTTTAGGCATATTCCAGGTGTGTGAAGGGCAGGGGTATTCATGTACATGTAAAGGCCAGCGATCAATGCCAAGTGTCTTCCCCTACCACTCTGCACCTTTTTTTTTTTTTGAGACAGAGTCTCTTGCTGAACCTGGAGTTCACCAGTGTGGCAAGACTAGCTGGCCATCGAGCTTCAGGGGTCCGCCCTTCTCCACCTCCCAGGGTTAGGATTACAGGCAAGTACCACTGTGTCTGGCTTTTTCTGACGGGCACTTGGTTGAGCCATCTCTCCAGCCCCAATCTCAAGGGCTTTGATTTATTTCACCTTTCGTTACTGCCAGATGTTGATGAATAGTTTCATCTTTGATTTATTAAATAGTTCAGTTAAGTCTAAATGAAAACTTAACTCTTTGTCAATTCAGGTTTTGGACTACTTCCCTCTTCCTCCTTTTAACTGGTTAAGTAGCCTTTTAGAAAATCCAAGTGTCATGATACTCCTACCATGAAATTCCTGTGTTGTCTGCTCAAATTCTGGCTCCTTTCCTTCTCTCTCTCTGTCTCTGTCTCTGTCTCTTTCAAAACCTAGGCTCATTCTTGCAGTAATTGTTATTGCCTGGTGGCCATATATGATGTGGGTCTCATTTCCAGAAATCTGCTTGTCCCCCTCTGACCTCATCATTCATAATCAGCCCATATGATAATCTTCAGATAATTGAATGAAAATGGACAAAGGGTTTGAACAACTATTTCAACTATTTCTAAAACCAGAGACCTACAAGTGGATAGTAAGTACATGGACAGATGTTCAACTTGAACACTAACAGGGTAAAATGAGTCAGAAGTACAAGCCAGCTACTGCTTCTTACCCACTAGGATAGATATATTAAAGTTATTTTATTGCTTTAGCTAAAATTCCAAGTATGAGTTGAAAACCCTGATATTAACCCATACACCTATGAAAACCTGAGTTTTGACAAAGAAGCTAAAATTATACAATGGAAAAACAAAAGCATCTTCAACAAATGGTGCTGGCATAACTGGATGTTAGTGTATGCATGACTGCAGATAGATCCATGTCTATCACCATGTGCAAAACTTAAGTCCAAATGGATCAAATACCTCAACATGAATCCAGCCACTGAACCTCTTAGAAGAGAAAGTGGGAGGTACCCTTGAACGAATTGGCACAGGAGACCACTTCCTGAACAAAACATCAGACACTGAGATCAACAATTAATAAATGGGACTTCCTGAAATTGAAAAGCTTCTGTAAGGCAAAGGACACAGCAAATAAGACAAAACAGCAGCCCACAAAATGGTAAAAGACCAACCCCACATCTGACAGGGGGCTAATTTCCAAAACATACAAAGAACTCAAGAAACTAGGTACCAAAACACCAAATAATCCAATAAAAAAAAATGGGGTACAAAACTAAACAAAAAATTCTCAATAGAAGAATCTAAAGTGGCTGAAAGACATTTAAGAAAGTGCTCAACATCCTTAGCCATCAGGGAAATGCTAATCAAAACAACTCTGAGATACTATCTTACTTACTCCTGTCAGAATGGCTAAAATCAGAAACATCAGTATAATACTGGAATAATACATCAGTATTATACTGGAGAGGATGTGAAGAGAGGTGCACACTCCTCCACTGCTGGTGGGAGTGCAAACTCACACAGCTACTTTGGAAATCAGTATGGTGATTCCTCAGGAAAATGGGAATCAGTCCACCTCAAGATCCAGTAATTCCACTCTTAGGCATATACTCCAAAGAAGCATATTCATACAACAAGGACATCTGTTCAACTATGTTCAGAGCAGCATTATTTGTAATAGCCAGAACCAGGAAGCAACCTAAATGCCCCTCAATTGAAGAACGGATGGAGAAAATGTGATACATTTACACAATGGAGTACTACTCAGCGGAAAAATACAATGGAATCTTGAAATTCGCAGGCAAATGGTTGTAACTAGAAGAAACCATCCTGAGTGAGGTAACCCAGTCACAAAAAGACAAACACAGTATGTACTCACTCATATATGAATTTTAGACACAGAGCAAAGGATTACTAGCCTACAATCCACACTACCAGAAAAGCTGGGAAACAAGAAGGACCCTAAGAGAGACATAGATGGTCCCCCCAGAGATCTCTGGAGCAAATTGGTAGCATGGGGGGAGGGGAGAGGAAATTAGAAGAAAGAGAAGGGGAGAAGAGGAGGGGGGAGAGGTGGGCATGAGGGAGTCAGAGAAAGAATAGAGGAGAGCAAGAAAAGATACCATAATAGAGGGAGCCATTATAGGTTTAAAGAGAAATCTGGCGCTAGGGAAATGTCCAGACATCTGCAAGGTTGACCCCATCTAACAATCTAAGCAATAGTGGACAGGCTACCTTAAATGACCTTTCCCAATAATGAGATTGATGGCTTCCTTATATGCCATCCTAGAGCCTTCAACCAGTAGCTGATGGAAGCAGAAGCAGACACCCACAGCTAAATACTGAGCAGAACTCTTGGAATCCAGTTGCAGAGAGGGAGAAGTGATGAGCAAAGGGGTCAAGACGAGGCTGGAGAAACCCACAGAATCAGCTGACCTGAACAAGGGGGAGCTCATGGACTCCAGTCTGATAGCTGGGAACCAGCATAGGACTTACCCAGACCCCCTGAATGTGGGTGTCAGTTAGGAGGCCTGGGCAGTCTATGGGCCTCTGGTAGTGGATCAGTATTTATCTCTAGTATAGGAATGGACTTTGGGAACCCATTCTCCATGGAAGAATATTCTCTCAGCCTAGACACATAGGGGAGGGCTCCAAATGACATGACAGACTTTGAAGAGCCCCCATGGAAGGCCTTCCTGGGGAGCAGAAAGGGGATGGGATGGAGACTGGTGGGGAGGGGCAGGGGAGGAGAGGAGGGAGAGGGAACTGGGATTGACAGGTAAAACAAGCCTGTTTCAAAATTAAATTTAAAAAAATATCAAAAAAAAAAAAAAAAAGATTCCAAGTATGATCTTAATAGGTTGGAGAAAGTAGACAGCCTTGTCAGTCTTGTTCCTGACTTTAGTGGAATCGCTTTGTGTTTCTCCATTTAAACTGACATTGGCTGTGGCATTTCTGTAAATTACTTCTATTATGCTGAGGTATGTCCCTTGTATCCCAAATCTCTCCAGGACTTTTACCACGAAAGGTGTTGGATTTTTTTCAAAGGGCTTTGCTGCATCTAGCGAGATGATCGTGTTTCTCTCCATTTGCTTACATGGTGCATTAAACTTACTGATTTATGTATGTTGAAACATCCCTGCATCTCTGGGGTGAAACAAATGGGATCGTGGGGTATCATTTTTTGATGTGTTCTCAGATTTGGTTTGCAAGTATTTTATTGAAAATTTTGTATCTATGTTCATAAGGAAATTGATTTGTAATTCTCTTTCTTTGTAGATCTTTCTTTGATTAGGTATCAGGGTGAATGTGGCCTCAAAAAAAAAAAAAAAAAAAAAAAAAAAGAATTAGGCAATGTTCCTTCTGCTTCTGTTTTGAGGAGTATTAGCATTAATTCTTCTTTGAAAGTCTGCTAGAATTCTGCACTAAAACCATATGGCCCTGAACTATTTTTTTTTTTTAAAGTTAGGAGATGTCTTAGTTCTATTGCTGTGAAGAGACACCATGACCATGACAACTCTTATAAAGGAAAATGGTTAATTGTGGTGGTATCAGAAGCAGGTCATCAAGCTCAGTGGTAGAAAACATGCCCCACTGGGAAAGTCTGCAGAAACATTAATCACTAACCATTTGTTCACTGTACCTTTCTTCTTGGGTTTTGGGGAGAATGCAACAAGCATACCCCAACTCTACAAAGAGAAGAGAAGACAAGACAAGTATTTGGTGTTAAGCAAGGCCCCAGAGCCTGAAAGATGCCTAAAGGGCTGCAGAGATGACTCAGCAGTTAAGAGCCTGTACTGCTCTTTCAGAGGATCTGAGTTCAGTTCCCTGGGCTGACATCAGGCAACTCCAGCTCCAGAGCATGCCTGATGGCTGCTGTGCCCACCTGTATTCACATGTGTATCCCTTCCCACAGATACACATGGAAACATGTGATTTAAATGATAAAGTATTAAAAAGAAAAGAAGGATGTGTGAAGCTGGCAGGCCTCTAGAAAGGAAGTGTAGAAAATGAGAGGTAAAGTACACAAGTGTATGGAAGCAGAGACTGAGCGATGGAGAAACAGAGTATTTTGTTTTATCTATTAAAGCTGAACTCAGGACTATCCCATGAGCCAGCAACTCTATTCTTAGGCATATAACACACATACACACAAGCACACAAACACACGCACACACACACACACACACACACACACACACACACACGCACACGCACATGAGTGTTCATGATGGCCCGATGGTGAAAAGAAACAGTACAAACACAGTAGAGGGAGTGAATCAATTATGGCACCACAAAGGAATACTTTGCAGCCAAAAGAGAAGCCCTGTTTCATGCAGCACAACTGAATTTCACCAAAATCTGGAAAAATTCCTAATATATGATGTTACATATAGGAAGCCGAAAGCAGATAATGCGATAAGGTGGCGCCTAGTGCCAGCAACATAGCAGTTACTGCTATGGGGAGGCCAGAAGAGGGCATCAGATCCCCTAGATCTATGAGCCACCCAGGGTGAGTGTTGGGAAGCAAATGGTGGTTTCTCAAAGAGCAGCCAGTGCCCTTAACCACCATGCATCTCTTCACCCTGGGCAGAACTTTCTTTGTAAAATTTGTTTTCTGTGTGTGTGTGACTGTGTGTGTGTGAGTGTGAATGTGCATGTGTGACTGTGTGTGTGTGTGTGTGTGTGTATGTGTGTGTGACTATGTGAGTCTGTGTGTGTGAGTGTGACTGTGTGTGTGTAACATGTGGTATGCATGTGTGCGCTTTCTCAGCAAGTGTATTATTGGCACACAGAACAGCTGAGTTTTGGGTATTGATTTTGTATTCCACAGTTTCCTGAAAAGTGTGTCAGGGTTAAGGGTTTTCTGGTAGACTCTAGTGTTTTATGTGCAGGACCATGCCTGCAAGTGTGGATCCTTTGAGTTCTTTTCCTACTTATCCCATGTTTCCCCTTGTCTTATGTCCCAGCTTAAATTTTAAGCATTATAGTCAGCAACAGCAGTAAGATCCAGGCATCTTGCATCATTCTCGATTTTAGAGCAGATTTCTTTCATTACTATCCTCTAGTGGTTTAATATAATGTTGGCCATAGGTTTGTCATGTATAAATTGAATTATCTGAAATATGTTCTTATTTTCTGGGGGGAAAAAGCTGAACTTTGTCAAGCTGAGATGACCATCTGACTTCTGTCGTTAAGTATACTTATGTATCATATTACATTTATTCCTTGAAGCATGAACTTTTGATGTGTTAGCTCTATTAGCAGAAGAATGTCTCAATGTGTTAAATGGTAACAATTGTGTATGAAGGTTTTCAGATGCTTCAGAGACAAAGCGGGGGGTGGGGAGGGCTGATAATAGCTCATTGTGAGCATCTGCAGGGAACCAAGGTTGGAAGTTCATGCCGACAGAAGTGACAGCTCTCATTATTGTGAATCCTATTGAGATTCAATTTGGTTCCCACGCTGGGGGACAAATTTACCTCGCTTTTGTAGTTATACCGTCTTTTGTTTAATGCATATCAGTCTATAATATTTGGTTTAAAATAGATTTTATTAAATTTGCAGTTAGCATGCTGAGGAACGGGTTTCATAGTGGTATTTTTACTTTTGTACTGACATCATTAGACTTTGTTCTGTCTTGCCCCCTCCACAGCTATCCCCTGCCACCCCTGCTATAAATGGAGCTACTTTATAGAACCATCAATAAAATAAAACAAATGTTAGTTAACAAGCAAAGCCACACATATGTATACATAATTTTTGTGAGGTTAGCTACAACAATTACTTAAACAGTTTCAAACCTTGATTAGGTGACTTTAGGTTTGAAACAATGGGGGTGTGCAGGAAATCTTAACTATATTTATGACATTTAATTCTCTGAAAAGTATGGAATGTTAGAATTTGAGAAAGGTGCATATACTGATGCTTGTCACAGATGTACTCTGCTGTATTACAAAGGTTTTGCAACAAGTAAATGTTGACTAACCCCATACTCTCAATTCAGTAAAGGCTGCAGTGTTGCAACTGGATTGCATCTTTAACTCTGGTGATCTCAGATGCAGGAACTGCCTTGGAGCATTGGGCAGAGAGTTCTGTAAAATGAATACTTGTTTGGGTCTTGAACTTATTTTTTTTTAAGATCTAAAAAAATTTTAATTTTATATACGTGTGTGCAGGGCCTGTGAAGGCCAAAGAGGGTGTCTGATCTCACTGGAACTGGAGTGAACCACCTCCTGGGTACAGGCGACTGAATCCAAGACAGTCTCTCCAGCACCCTTGAACTTGGTCTTATAATCTTGGGTGGATTATTTTATTATGGGTTCCCATTCTTTCACCTGTAGAGAACCAGTCAACATAGCTTAGATGACAGCCTGGGTTCTAGAGAGTTCAACAGTGTCAACGGCTATGCACAAGAGCTTCTGGGATGCAATTTAATCTGAAAGAGTACATGGAACAAGGGATGCTTCTGTTATTATTTCTAACCTATAGATCCAGAATCTGAGGATGAAAGAGGGAGGGTAAGTAGATTCAGGATTTAAACTCCCTTTCTGATGACAAAGTCCACACGTGGTTCTAACAAGATCCAAGGACTTCTGCTAGATCAGGTCCTCCACCCACCCACCCCCTTCTTTTGTTTAATGCTTTCTTTCCTTTACCAGACACATATAGTGAGAAAACCACAGCATAGATGAGGTGATCTCTCCTTCACTATGACCACTCCTAAGGAACTTCATGTATCTCTCTGCCCTTCTGGCTGCTTGAGAGTGGTCATTCTCAAGTAGCTGCAAGGTCTGGCTGCCAACAGGCTGGCAACTCAGAGATCCTCACTAGCCCCACCCTGCCCACAGAAAGAAGGGCACAGGATACCTTAGCCCCTCTACTAGCCTGCTAGTCCCCACATTCCCTTGAAGAGAGACATCCTCTGAGCCCAGCAGGAACCAGATCTCAGAAAGCAGAGAAAAGGCCAAGACCAGTGGCTGGTGTGGGTTCTGGGCTCATGCAGGAGAACCACAGTGTGGTCCCTGAGAGGGTGTCCATCCATGGCACTGGAATATGCTGAGTAAAATGCACCCTGTGAATCAAGGCATTGTGAGAGTAAGGATGCTATTAAAAGTCACTGTGCAGCCACATGCTGAACTCAGGACGGCTTCAGGCAAGAGGAGACTCCACACAGCAAACCAAGTCCAGCAGACTTCTCAGGGCTGGCCTCCCAGCTCATTAAGATTCTCAGGGAGGCTCTATGTTCTATTAGCACTCACCCCCTACCCACCCCAGCCCAGCTGGCAAAGAAGATTGCAAAGATGGGAGATCTGCACACACAGCTGTTGTGCAGACATGGCAGCAGCTGTCCCCAGCTTCTCTCAAGGTTTGTCCCTCACTGGTCTCTTTATCTTTTGGGACACAGAATTCCTTTCTCCCTCTCTTGTTCAAATATTTCTAAAAACTGCTGTCTGCAAGGAACATGACTGATTCTAGGAAACCTTGGGTAGAAGATGGGGTGATGTTGCCCTCTGCTGTTACCTAGGAAGCAATGAGCACCCACACAGCCAGTCAGGGCAGGGGTGAAGAGAGGAAGAGCAGAAAACTTAGCAGGGGTGTTTAGTGTCTTCCTGTTTAATCTTGACTGTTTTGGATAGCTCAACCTTAAATTCCCCCATTTTACAGATAAGTACTCAGAGAGGTTGCAAAGTTTCTTTATGTAACATAACAAGGAAGAAGGTCCAATTTTTAATCTAAATCCCTTTTTGTTGCTGGTGTGTGTGTGTGTGTGTGTGTGTGTGTGTGTGTGTGTGTGTGTGTGTGTGTGCCTGTGAGCTTGAGGATAAGTTCTTTCCTTCCACTATTTGGTCCCTGGGGATTAGCCCAGGGCCTTCATGCTTGGCAACAGGCACTTTTTATTAATGACTCTCCTTGTCTGCTCCAAACTAAAACCTACCTAGGGGTAAAATCCCGTGGTCTTTCTTTGTATTGTTCTGAAGCCTTCCTGTAAGTTAAGTCTTCAAATACTCAACACATATTTATTGGGCACAGGTTTACACCAGAAACTGAACATGAAGGTAGATTTCTTTACTCCAGACACCTCAGCATACTGTATGTGGTATATATGCACCCAGATGAGAGAGGTGCATGTGTTTATGTGATTTCTTTTGCTGGTAATGACCTTACACACAATTGACATCCTGTTCTGCATCCTTCATAAAAAGCCATCTTCTTCACGAGTCCTTGTCTTGCTTTTATCTTCCTGACAGTTTCTTTGGAACAATCTTTTTGACTACCTCGTATTACAATCACGGGTTCACCTGTCGTTCCCGCTGTCACTCTCACCTGTAAGCTCAGGCTGCCTTGCTTTTTGTCACTTCAACCTTCCGTAGCACTTCCCACGGTGCTCCACTAAGAATAGATCCTTGAGGCATATGCAGAAATTGGACGGTGACAGTTACCAGCTAGTTCTCTTCATGGAATCTGAAGGCTGGAGACAGAGCACAGCCACAAAGGGCTTGCCTAGAATGAAGGAGGCTCTGGGTTTGACTGCCAACACTGAAGAAACAGTAGGCAACAGGGAGCTAGAGGTTCTATTAACCAGAGATTAGTCGGAGTTTTGGATAAAGATGGCCACTAGAAGTTGGAGTTTCCAACAAGAGTCTTACTGAGTCTACAAACAACAGCCTAAGGGCAGGCCACAGCCACGTGTGTTTGGCTGGGTGGGTGGAGATGGATCTTGAAGGAGTTGTGTGAAGGGGAGGAAAAAAAAAGGCAGTTATTCTTTTCCAACTATATACTTATACCCTGTAAATGATGCATGTTAAACACCTAATACCCTGGTAGAGTAGGAGATCTCCAGTTCATATCCACACACTGCTCAAAGTGCAAGACCCCAAGTCATGTTTCTGGGAAGCAGGGAGGTACAGTTTCTTTGGGGACAGATTCTCCACTTCCAGGAGTATTTCTGTCCCTTTTACTTCCCTAGCCCCCTTTCCGTATTTGCCAGCACTATTGTACCCTAGCACCATCCACCCTTATGCAATAGCCCCTTCAATAGACCTTTCCTGCTGTTTTCTTTTCCAAAATGGCTTCTGCTGATCTGGAGTCTGCCATGTAATCAGTCTGTTTTTAGGAAAATGTGACTAACCTCCTCAACTCTAATTCTGTTCCAGCTCAGCTGTTTTCCCAAAGGCCATGTATTAACCCTGTTTAGGCAACTCTTTAAATTCCTGGCATGCTCAGTTAGCAACAAGCATTCAAGGCCACACCATCTGTCGAGAGTTTAAGCCCTATGAACACTCACAGGGAAGTCACAGAGGAAGCAGTCTAGAAACTCAAGTTTTCACATGCATCCAGGCATAAGCTACATAGTATCTGAATACTCCCTATAACATGCAGAAGGGTAAAATTTAATATTGGAATGCAAATGTTCTAGTGCATGCCTACTTTCACTCATAATAGCAAAACACTAGAATTGATGTAATATTAATAAACATCCTGTTGTTTTGAAATGTATTTAATAACCTGGAGGTGTACTCTTGTTCATCAGGAAAGAAAAGTCAATTTTCTACACAAAATTTTAAAACCATGATCTCATTGGGTCTGGTTAATATGGGAGTGTGAGATTTTATTTCACCTTTTTTTTCATAGTAAAATTAATTTTAAGTGTTTTTAAACCATGGAAAAAGAAGTGTTAGTATAAAAATCATGTTGAAGGCTAGCAAGATGGCTCAAGCTAATAAAGCATTTGCTAGGCAAACCTGGCAACCTGAGTTTGAACCCTGGAACTACCATAAAAGTAGGAAAGTCAGCTCCACAGAGTTGTCCTCTGACCTCCACATGCATGCACTACAGCATGTGCATGCCCACATATACACCAAAATGCACACCCACTAACAAAATTAAAACTAAAAGTCAAGTTTACATATGTTCAATAGCAATTAAAGCCAACATTTTAGCTCTGCTGTGGGGTACAACATCCTTAAAGCACAAAACTACAGCCAATTAGAGGAGTAAACCATTTGATTCCAGTTCTTAGACCCTTTTTATTCCACTGTATGTGATTTCCCTTGTTCTACTATAGCAAACACACCACTGAGAGTGAGTGAGTGAGTGTGTGTGTGTGTGTTCTTTATTATCTCTCCTCCTTCTCCTGTTTTCTTCCCAGAATTCCTTCTTAGCACTTCTCTGGGCCACAGAGGGAGGACTGGAACAGAGCTGATGATTCTACCTTCATCTCTGTTCATCAAGGCCCATCTTCTAAGGAAAAGACACAGAAGATACAGGTCACTGGTGGTCTGTGAGGATGTGGTCCCTGGAGAACAATGGTCGTGCTATGTAGTTCTGGAAACTTTGTGTGGCAACTGTATTATTCTGGAAAAGCGGCAAAGCCGCTTTTTTAAAACCACAACCCAAGGCACTTTCAGTGCTTTCAGCCACATACTGAAAGGACGGGTTTTCAGGATGTGGAAAGTCATGAGAGCCCACATGACATAGCACCTGTCTCCACAGACAGACAGCTGAGTATTTCCATGCATAGACCACAGTGTCTACTCAGAAGGCCTTCTTTAGTGTGTATTTAGACAGCAGGTGTTCCAGACACTCAGTCCTGGCAGACAGAGTGTCATCCTATTAGGATTTCAATTGAGGAGCATCCTTAAGCAATGGAAGGAATAAGAGGGCCAGTGCAGGTTTTAGCTAAGGCCATCTGCTGTGACTTGGAATTTGAAAAGGAGATTTAAAATTAACTTTAGACGCAAGACAAATATTTTGTTTTTCTTAGTGTTTGGTGGCAGGGCAGGAACATTTGAGATGAGGTTTTGGTATGCACAGCAAGGGTGTTTGAGAGGTCATGGTAGGTAGACCTGGCTGGCCTGGAACTTACCACATAAATCAAGCTGGCCTCAAATTTGTGAGTGACTCTCATGCTTCTCTGCCTCTTGGGCATTGAGTTACAGGCATGTACCACCATGCCCAGTTTCTTTAAGTTTCCTAATTTTGTAAGTTCTCACCCTTGATTATATATAACCATCCTTACTCTAGCATAACAAACACATGCATACTCCCCCTATCTCCCAACTATGGATCACGTTCCTAAATATCCATGAGATGGAAGAGGTTGTATCTGAGAAACTGGAAAGCCTAAGTCCTAAATAATGGTGATAAACAGGTGACAGAGCTTGAGTCTAATAACAAACTTAGAGAAACTCCTTACAAACAATTATAGTATAATCAGTAGACTAGTAATTACTAACAGTGGACATATACTCTATAAAATGGAGGAGAAAGATACAAGTTTTCAAGTCCTACTGCTCATTCATAGTTTCATATATGAGTCTAATTTCCTAGCCACAAAGTAACAAATTCACATATTCAGGACATAAAGTTCTGTTTTTCTAAGCCCAAACTGTAGTGAGATGTGCAGGGCGGATATCTCACTACACGAAAACTTTCCAAATTTATCTTAGTTTTATAAGCAAATCATTTTTTTTTTGCACAAATTAAGGGTAGAAGAAAAAAATTAACAGGACTAATTTTGGTTTAAATATGTGACACTTACAAAGAGGTTCCCTTCATACACCCACAGAATATTTATAGATGTGAAAGTACTAAAATTTTTTTTAAATCATGATTTTAGCAGAAATAAGTATTTCAAGGCAGGATTCAGCAGTCTCTTCCCTCCCCATATGCTTAGCAATTCATTTTCATAATTGTCTCTAATCTACCAAATGTAGACAAGTCATCTTGGCTCTATAGTTACACATTACTAAGGAGAAGCAAGCTAATAGTGGGGGAAATGTGCTGTGATTTGGATCTCAGAATAAAAGAGTTAAATAAAAGTTAAATAAAAACTTTTATTTAAAAGTTTGCTATTTCGTCTCCAGGACTCATAAAATATATGTTACCAGAAATAAGTGAGGAATAGGCAAGATATTATTTTCATGCTATGACTAATGGGCTAATAAATATCATAGATACAGACACTAAGTATAAGGAGTGGCCTCCTTTCTTGTGCTGCTGGATTTGAATCTGCCCCATCCTTTCCTAGTTTGGAACTGTATCTCAGCATCTACCTCCCCTAGGCTCCCTTGACAAATGACTTGTACATGGGTTTGGCAAATGTGAAGATTTACTGGGTTGCATGGGTGGTAGGAGAAGATAAAAGAAAGGCCAGAGTATTTCTTTGCTTTCATGACATATCTGACATGGTACTTCCTCTGTAACACCAGATCCCATCAGATAATCCTATTTTTCCTGTATCTCACAAAATAATGGCTAACAGTTGTCTAGCTCCTTCTAGATGACTAAGTTTTTGAACTCTGGTAAACTACACTCTGCCCTTCATACACCAGCTCAAACTTTCCTATTTTCTTAATTTCAAATCACCCTAGTTGTCATCTTGCAATACCTCTCAGCATTGCCAACGTCCTCTGCACTACAGTCCTTTCCATTTCTTGAAAGGCTTCTTACTGGGACACGACTCTTCATACTGGGGATGGTCCAAGGAAACGTATTCCACCCAGAGCCCTAAGATGGTGTTATCATCCTTCGGAGTGTGGCAAGACTTAAAAACGAGAAGTGGACCAATAACTCATGGCATGCAAGGATACCTTAGATATTGAAACTATATGCTGTGGTTTCCTGAGCTGTGGCACATGTCTGAGAAGGTAAGGCTTTGGTTAAATCATCACTCCCCTAACTATTACAATAGTACTTATGCTTGTTAAGGATGGCTGATGGATGACATGAGGTAAGTACATGCTTTTGACTACTTTGGAGTCTATAGAAAGAAGGCAGGCTTAAGGCCTTGAATTTTGAAGTGTTTCAATTAGCATACATTAATTACACATGTATACAATTGGATTTTAATCCCATATAGCCCCCATTACCTTTCCTTGTCCTCCTCTCGCTTTTGTTAATCCTCTTCCTGTTTCTAAATAGTTCTCCTACTTTTGTGTCTTTGTGTGGGTGTATGATCAATGAGTTTATTATGGTTGTTTGTTTATAGGACCATGGGTACCTTACCAGTGGCTACACTGCAGAAGAAAATGTCTCTCACTCTCCTAACAACCATTAACTGTTTATAAATGCTCAAGAAGAGGTGGCGTCCCCATGACTCCCTGCCTACTTCTAACACTTAAGGAGTCTAACCTTGGATAGGCTGTGCACAGGTCAATCCCAAGTGCTAGAAGTTCAAGTGTACAATAGCCATGTCTAGTCAGTATTTAACAACACTTTCCTTTTCATGTTCTTCAGTTCTATCCCTTAGGATGGGGCAATGCAGATATCCCATTGAATAGCTTGGAATCCAGAAGCAATTTATTATCAAAACTTCAACCAGCTATGTTACTGCCAACTACTTCAAAGAGAAACTTCTTTGACCAAGCTCACAGTTTGGAAGGGCCTGGTAAGCCCCTCCCCACCCATGATGGATGGTTCACAGGCCTAATCTTGTGGACATAATCACAGTTGCTTTGAGTTCAAAAGTGTGATGCCCATGACATGCCCAGAAGACAACATCCCATGATGCTCCTCCCTTCCTCTGGTTCACACATTCCTTTTGGCTCCTCTTCTGTGGTGTTCCTGAGCCTTGAAGACAGTGATGCAGAGGTCTTATTTCTGTCTGGTCATCAACATTCATTCTCAGTATTTTGATCTGTTATAAGGCTCTATGGTAATTGATGACCACTGCAATGAGAAGCAGCAGCACTGATCTACAGATGTAAATATAAACACCAAGAAAGCTAACAGACAGCAGCCCTTTCTTTGTTCGAAGTTTTGTACTCTTCAAGTCCTTTTTAAATACATCAGATATTGTTTTAGCCAAAGTTACCCTACTGTGGTATAGGAAAAAAAAATCAGAACTAATTACTCTGTTTTGCTTTTATTCAAATTTTCCCACTGTACTTTCAGTCTTCAGAAATCACTACTCCATGTTTTAAATGAAACTGATTTACTAGTTTTCATAAATGTGTGTGAGCATACACTTGTGCATTTCTATCTCATTTTACTTAAAATAATAGCCTGCAGTTCTGTATACATTGCTGCCAATGATAGGATTTCATTCCTTTTTTTTATGGCAGAGTAATATTCTATTGTGAATATATACTACAGTTTCTTTATCCATTCATACACTGATAGGCATGTAGGTGATTCTCTTTTCTGGTTATTATGAATAATTCTTTAATAAGTGTGAAAATATATTCCTGAAATGCAAAGAATGATCAATATATGCAAGTCAATAATGTTTAAACCACCATGCCAAAAAAAAAAAAAAAAAAAAAAAGCCTTTGACAAAATCCAACATGCCTTCATGAAAAATGTCTTAGAGAATATAGGCTAAGAGGGAACATATATTATATATCATATCCAACACCATCCTAAGTAGAAAAAAGCTTGAAGCAATCCAATTGAAGTCAGATATGAAACAGGGATGTCCACTATCCCCTCCTTTTCAACACTACCCTCCAAACACTAGCTAGAACAATAAGGCAAGAGAAGGAAAGGGGATACAAATAATGAAAGAAGTCAAACTATCAATAACTACAAATAATATGATGATATACATTACAGATCTAAAAACAAATTCAACAATGTGGCAGGATACAGAATCAACTTGCACAAATCAATAGCTTTAGTATATACCACATATATACACACATACATACATACATACACACACACAGAGGAGATTATGGACATACTTCCATTCATAACAGCCTCCAAGATAATAAAATATCAAGGAATAAACCTAACTAAGGAAGTAACCTCTACAATAAAAACTTTAAACTATTAAGAAAGAGACAGAGAAAGATACTAGAAAATGGAAAGACGTGGTCATGAATTGGTAGAATTAACATTGTGAAAATGACCCCTTCACCAAAAGCTATTTACAGAGTCAATGCATCCAATCAAAACTATACTAAAATTCATGAAACAGCAACAACACCGAAACCCTAAGGGTGGAGGGGACACAGCAATGCTGGAGGAATTACAATGCCAGTTCTTAAGATATAATAAAGAGCAAAAGTAATAAAAACAATATGATATTGACACAAAAAGACATATAAACCATTGGAACAAAAACTGAAGATCCAAACATGAGCACACATAAACTTCACCCACTTAATATTTGACAAAACATGCTAAAAACATATGTTGAAAAAAAAAAACATTGTCAACAAACGCTGCTGGGAAACTGGATGCCCACATGAGAAGAATGAAATTAGACCCGAATCTATTGTCTTTCACAAAAACCAATTCCACATGAATCAAAGACCTAAACCTGAAGCGGGAAACACTGAAACTTCTAGAAAACGTAGTAATACTCCATAGGATAAAGGTTTAAGGAAGGACTTCCTGAATAGAACTCCAAGAATTTGCCTAAGAATTAAGAACAAGGAATAAGTGAGACTTCATAAAGCTAAAATGCTTTATGTCAATCAGGTAAAGAGGAAGACCATAGGATGGGAGAGAATCTGTCAATTAAATATTTGATAGAGGTTTTTGGGGATTTACTTAATTTTAATTTTTGTCAAAAAAAATTGGCCTGGTACAGAGCTCTCAAAAGAAAGAAAAACTATGAAATGGTATTAAAAAAATGTCAACCCTAGTAATTAGAGAAATGTAAACAAGTTTTTGATTCCATCTTACCCAAGTCAGAGTTGCAAAAATCAACAAAACAGTCGACAACAAGTGCTAGGGATTCCTAGGGGGAAAGGGATTCTTCATTCACTATTGGTACAGCCATTATGGCAAACAGTGTGGAGAACTCTCAAAAGGCTAAAAATAAATCTACCATATGACCCAGCTGTCTCCACTCCTTGGCATCTCCCTAGCTCTATTTCCTTTTGTAGACATCTACTCCAACTGTGATGAAATATCTCTTTGTGGTTTTGTTTTGCATTTCCTTAGTATCCATATTTCCTATTACCATTGCAATTGGTGAGACTGCATTTTTCATGTATTTGTTGAGTCAGTTTGTATGTCTTCCTTTGAGAACTATCTAGTTTATTAGTCCATTTTTCCTCCTCTCCTGTTTGTTTTTTGTTTTTTTTTTTTTTTGGTTTTTTTAATCTGCTAACTTTGCAAACATACCAGTTACTAGAACTGAATCTGCTGGGGGGACGGTCTCTCTCTCTCTCTCTTTTTTAAAGATTTATTATTTACACAGTGTTCTGTCTGCATGTATACCTGCTGGCCAGAGGCCAGAAGCCACCAGATCTCATTACAGATGGTTGTGAACCACCATGTGGTTGCTGGGATATGAACTCAGGACCTCTGGAAAAGCAGCCAGTGCTCTTAACCTCTGAGCCATCTCTCTAGCCCTATTAGTCCATTTTTAATTGGTTCCTGAGGGACTTTCTTGAGTTCTTATATATTTTGGATATTCATCTTGTCTGATGAATAACTTAAAAATACTATCTCATTCTATACATTGTATCTTAACTTTAAACATTACATGTGTATGTGTGTGTGCATGTGGAGATCAAAGGGCAAGCTTATGGATTCAGTTCTCTCTCCACCTATATCAGGGTGGAAGGGATTCAGATTACTAGACATGCACACACAGGAAGCTCCTTTACCCACTGAGCCATCTGAACAGCCCTTTGTTCTTAACTGTCTAATTTCTCTTACTGTGCACAGCTTCTTAGCTTGACAGAACTACATTTGTCTACTTTTACTTACTGTATTTTTGATGTGCTTTCTAAAATCACCGTGGCCTACATCAATGTCTTGACGTGTCTCCCGTCAGAAACTGTCAACTCAAGTACATAATTGTCACATTAGCCAGTGGAACTATATTGGGTAGCATAGCAAAAGTGACTCTGGAAAATCTTAGATACCAGTTTGAGGAGTCATGATCTGTTTAGGTACTCCCAACTACGTGCTCACCTGGAAGGAATGGCGAACACTCTTCAGCCAAGCAGTCATGCACTGTAGAACAAAGTTCCGGCCAACTCTAGTTGATACAAAGTGGTCCATCGTTAGCTATGCTTGTGCAACTACATGACAAATTCACCTTCACGGAAGGGGACATTTCTCTGAAAATACCTCCACCATTAAGTGACAGATGGCTCTGTTAAGTATATCAGCAAGGGGAGCATGTATACACAAAGGATAATTGTATCCTATTACACAGCAGCACTGAACTATGATTGTATTAAAGTTACAGTGATTGGATTCTGAGGATGGATGCTAAGTAATAAAAACAGTCATCTGTGCATGCAATTATTTACTTGCTTGCTTTCACATGCATGCCCCACCATCTCTTTGTTCTCAAAGGATTAAGGGCACTTTTTTTCAGGCTTCTTTACTGATAACTTCTGGTTAGGATCAGCCACTGGAAGACATGGGAAAAAACTACAGGGGAGAGAAGCTAGGGAATTTTTCTTGTTCTTTAGTGCCTTGGCTATCATTTCCAGTCAACTCTGGGTTTTCTCTAAGATTTCAACCCCCCAAAACAGTCCTCTGTCTGGACCACAGCCTCCTCTGGGAAGGTTCTGCCATGGTCTGGCTGCATGGTGCTGGGTAAACTCAAGCTTCTTGGATTTGATAACCCTCTCCCCAATTTCCAGTTTATTGATTTTAAAAAAATGGTAATATTGAAAGTTGGAGCATTGGCTCAGCAGTTAAGAGCACTGAGTGCTCTTCCAAGGGACCTGAGTTCAAGTCCCAGCACTCACATGGTGACTCAACTATTTTTAACTCCAGTCCTAGGGAATTTAGCACCCTCTGTGGGCACTGCACATATGTAGTGCACAGTGATACAGTCAAAACATAATATGCACATAAACATACTTAAAAGTGGTATCTTCTAAATGCTAGTTTCACTGTTTGAAATTATTGTTTCCCTTTCCTCTTTTGACTCCATGTATTATATAATCCTGACTGATAATTGCTAGCCCCTTACTGTAGATATCTGAGTGGAGAGAACACAAATCCCTATAAATTAGTTTACACTGGCCTTTCAATGAGAGCAACATATTTTTACTGACATACGAACTACATAGACATTGTAGTTGTTTCAATGAGAATGACCCCCATAGGCTCATATATTTGAATGCTTGGTCCACAGTTGGCAGAACCATTTGGGAAGGATTAGGAGGTGTGGCAATTTTCAAAAGCCTACACCATTCCTAGTTAGCTCAACCTATCTATCTCATGCCAGTGGATCAGATGCAAGCTCTCAGCTACTGCTCTAGCATTGTGCTTGCTTGCCTGCTGTCATGCTCCCAGCCATGACGGTCATGGACTCTACTCTGGAAGCAAGAGCCCCAAATTAAATTCTCTTAAAAGTTGCCTTGGTTATTATGTCTTACCACAGCATTTAACAACTAAAACAGACAGAAATTTCCTTACATGTCAAGTTTTGTTGCTGTCTACAGCAGAACATTTTATAATTCAACGACCTGGTATACGGAACCTCTTCTACCTTGCCATGGGATGGATTCTGCAGGAAACCAATTTTTGAGATGGAGACTGACATTGAGAGCTCATCTATTATAATTCTCAGGACCAAATTTGTTAAGGAAACAATACTGCCATAACAGCCTTAAATGTTTGCACAGGGAGCTTTGGGGCCTTCAAAATGCCTACACATTGATACACTTGAGTTAAGCCTTAATTCCATGTTTTGTCAGGCACTGGTTATAAGTAATCACTCTACAGTAGGTCATGATCTTGAGCAAGGCAGCTCTCCCTCCTCAGGGGAGAAACAAACAGTCATCAGCTTCCTACATCCCTTGAGAAAAATTGAGTCTTGAAAAGAATCAAGACTACAGCACTGCCTTAGTCACTTGATATATTGGGTATCAAATATATTACAACAGCCTCTATTATATTAAAGAACTGGGCCACTACAGCCAAACCATAAATGCCAAGAGCTCTGCAGAGCCCATGCCCCAATAAGGCCTTTTGGCTATATAGTCTTTATGTGCTTCACAGGCCTTTCCTTCATTCACCTATTTAAGATTTATTTAATGTATAGTGTCTGCCTGCAGGCCAGAAGAGGGCACCAGATCTAACTAACAGATGGTTGTGAGTCACCATGTGGTAGCTCGTAATTGATCTCAGGACCTTTGGAAGAGCAGCCAGTGATCTTAACCTCTGAACCATTTCTCCAGCTCTTATTCACCTATGTTTAAGATCAAAACTCAGTTCATCTGGAAGATCACCTGGGTTATTGTGAGAACCAAATAAGCTAACATATGTTAAGCATATTGTATATAGCACACTGTAAGTTAACAGTAAACTGTATATTTACCACAATTACAAATAGGAGACAACAGTATATGATATAATGCTTTAAAATGTGAGACTGTGCTTGATTTTATTAAGAACCTTATCATTTGCTGAAAGAATTGAGTGTATTCCCTTAATCTGCTTCAACAGAAAATTTAAATCTCTATTCAATCAAAATTATAAAAGTTAAACTTTCATCTGTGAAGAAGTTAACCTCTTTAAAAAAAAAAAAAAAAAATGTAGTGCAGAAGCCATTGGCTACCTTCCACATAGCTCTTCAGAAGGTTCCAGGTAGGTTCAAACCTCAGTTGTACATAGGTGATTCGCTCAATAATTCATCTGTGACTTTTTTCCTTTCTTTGCTATGTGGTACTTCCCAGTATCCACTCTGGTTTATGACAAGCCAAAATATACTATCCGAAAAGATGATCCCTCAGGTTCTGGTATTAGTGGAAAACTAAGCTAATATACTACCAAAAATAGCAAACAAACAAACAACAAAAACAAAGCCCAATCCAACCCAAAATAATTTGTAAACAAAACAAAAAACCCAAAACAACAAAAACAAAAGGCTCTCACCAGTGATGGGTCTGAAATGTAGTGGAAAGCACTGGTTTATTTGGGAAGCAGTAGCATTTAAACAGCACAGGGATGAGAAGAAGAAAGGAGGAGGGGGAAGGTGGTTATGGGGCTGTGCAGTTTTCAAATTTCAGAAAACTTGGACAATAAAATCTTAAAAGGCTCAGAGCAGCCAGCTGTTAAGTCAAGGCATATTGTTAAAGAATGCATACAGAGACAGTGTAAAAGATCATTATCCCAGCAGTTTATTTCAGGACAAACATTACAGGCTCAGAAATTATATATTAGGAACACACACAACAAATCCTGCTTTCCATTTCAAGGTGCTGCAGAGTAACTTAAAGCCTAGGATGGGAACAACTGGTTTTGACAGGCAGAGAAACCTGAATCTCCTAACTATCCCTAACCCTCAAAACATCCTTTCTAGAGGAAAAGAAATCTAACCTACAGTTCTCACTGGTAGCAGATGACTCATTTATGCTTGTCTCCCTTTATCTCTTCTCACTGAAGACCCACAACTATGGTAACATCACCATACAGTCTGAACAAAGGAATGTATTAGTAGTATCTACTTCCAAAGAAAACAGTTGATGCAGGCAGCAAATTTTAAGAGCCAGGCTAACATTTTAGGAACTAAAGAAATGTGCAAACTAGAGGGCCCAAGAACTGTGCCTTAACTGATGTGGTGGTCCTCTGTGAATCAAGGCAAATATGTTTTAACAGAGTACTAGAGGTAGTACTAACACATCTTCTGAGATGAACCAAGACTGGACAATGGGTCAAACTTCCCACAGGTAGAATCATTCCTGTTGTGCTTAGCCTCACACCATTAACAATATTTATTGCCTTGGTCACACTTTCATTTTCAGCACCCCAACTCTCTGTCATCACGGAGGCAAGTAATGTAATGCATACACAAACATGGATAGAGCAGTTGACACCCTGAGTAATCTTTATGTACCATGAATATGGAGTCCACAAGTTAATTCTTTCCCATTCCTCTCAAAACCAATGTTAAGAAGCATTTTATCCAGTTCCTCAGAGTTCAGGTGCTTGAATGGCTCAGTTATAAAACTGCTTGCTATACAATAACAATGACCTGGGTTTGGATCCCCAGCAAACTGAATTAATTCATGAAGACTTAAGATTACTGCCTTGACTTTACCAATAAGACTGTTTAGCCCAGGGCAATAAAGTACACAACTACACAGTGAATGATTCTAATGTTCTATCTTAAGAGCATATTAAGGCAGTCACTTTGAAACATGGACTTAAGATCCATTTCATAAAGGACTTCTTAGAGGCTGTCCAACATAATGGCTTTTGGGAAGAGCCTCAGGGTCAATCACAGACTTGTAGCAAATCTTCAAATGCCAGCAATCTGTTCCAAAATAAAATCTAAAGTGTCCTTTCAAGTAAGTACTAAGCAGATTACTTCCATTACCTCTTTGAATCTGACTCATACCTGAAAATCAGTTTTCAGTTGAATATATCCAGAGTCATTTGAATTTCTAACTATTTTACAGTATGACCTCTCCTTGTTTTCTTTCCCGGACACTAAGATATAAAATTATTTTTATATTAAAACATTTGGCTATCTTCTTGTGTCATAAGCAGAATATTTGGGAAACTATTTCTTGGAGGATAAGGAGCCTACCATCTCCAGGAGCAGCTTGATCATCAAAGATATATGTGAATTTACTTTGCGCCTTGGTAGATCTAACCTATCAAGCTTGTTTAGTTCTATTTAACTCAGCTTATTTGTCTGATGTTTGTCACTAAAATCTAGCAGTTGCTTCATATCCATAGTGCACTCCTAAAGTTCAGCAGACCTCTGTTCACTAAGCACCTCAAGGACATATGATGAGAAGTTTCATCTCAGCATAAACTCCCATGATCACCAAAGTAACAAACTGCATAGTACATGCCATTTCATACACACTCAAGAGTAAAACAAGTCCCTTTTGATTTCTTCTGGCAAAGTACACCACATAACTTCAAAATCTATTCTATTTAAAATCCCTAAGAAACTTCCAACAAATAGCAAAAGAGCAAAGCAAAAGAACACTCAAGTATGAATTTATAATTGTTTTATCTCAATTATCTTGGTTTCCTAGTTTGCTCTACAAAAGAACCCACCCCAAAGAAACTTAGCATTTCACAAATAATCAAAAACCAAGACAAAAGTATGCAGTTGCAAAATGGCCATTTATTGCCTACAGGGAAAGGGGAAGTGGGAGAGAAGGGGAGAGTACACAGGTGCAAGGAGACAAGCATATATTTAGCCCTATACATCATGTGTGAGCAGTACCCAATCTCCAAAACGGAAAAAAATATTTTGTCATCTGACATAATAGTTAAGGTTCTTAAGCACCTCCCTTCTGAGCTGCCATAAGATTTAAAAGGCAGGACTGCTTTGTTTAGTCAATGTTCACATTAATGAAAAAGAATACCACCACCCGTGTCCTTTTTCACATACATCTTCTATAGTGTCTAGTATGAAAAACATCTCAGCTGAGCAATTCAGTCAAGATCCAGACCTTATCAACTGTTTTAATAAATAGAAAAATAAAGCAGCTGGTGATATTATCAGAGAATGAGAGTAGAACCATCTTCTCCAGCGATGACAAGAGTTAAATGTCTAGAATATCACAGAAACAGTCTATCAAACATTAATTATTAGTAAGCTACAATTACATGGCACTTCATTAAATTCTCTAATAAAGAAAAAAATAAAGAGAAAAGCTTAGATTGTAAATGGTTACCAGGATACACTGATTTAGTGCTTGGCTTTTTCTTAGGATAAAAATAAAAAATATACAACCTAAAACAGTAGAATTTGCTTAAAATAATAGAAATTACCGCGTATTCATGGGGAAATTATCAAAACATCTTGCTTAGTTTTATGATCATGTGCTTTGCTTTTAGACCATTTAAGAGTTACACAAACACTATATAGGCCACAGATTAACTCAACTGTAAGCAAAATAATAAATTAGTCAACTTAATGCCAGGAAATAAAAATAAATAATCCCTTCCCTACTCAAATGGTAAACTGAGTGTAAAGGTATAAAGTCCATGGACAATTACTTGGCACTTAGACAGTTGAAAATAAGATACAATTTAATCTCTAGTGAATATAATCAAATATCCTGGCCTTTTCAAAGAGAAAAAAAGTATACATTTTTTTTCTTTTTAAAAATAAAAAACAAAAGTGCTACCTCACTTCAGAAACAACATAGTTAATTAAGCATTTGCTGTCCTTGAAATACTCCAAGTATTCCTATTTAACCCGACACCTCAGCTTCTTCTGGATGAAAGAACAGTTTGCATTTGGACAACTGTAAGAATGCCCATAGTGCACCTGTCAGTGCTGCTGGTGTTTAATAAATCTGCCACTCAACACTGAACAATTCCTGATCCAGTGTGCAGTAACAGCCAACCAAACTCTTGCTTTCAAACATCGGCAGAGCACCGCTCAGAAATTTCACAGGTAAGGGAATATACTTTTAGTAAATTAAGCACAGAATAATGACAGTAGTTTCTGAATAAAGAGCAACCCACACACTGCATCACTTACCGCATATTAAGGTTGAAACAGTAGCAGGATACTAAGTCTGTCTGGTAAGAAGCAAAGCCATTGTTTGGCACACCAATGCTGAGCCAATATTCTGAGTTCAAGTAACTACACACAAACAAATGTGTTACACTAAATAACTGATAGCTAAGAAAATATGTCAGTGCTCTGAAATAACGAGCAAGAAATTATCTTTTTTTTTTTTTCTTTTTCTTTAAAGAGGGCTACCATGACTCCTTTGCTTTTAGAATCGACAGATAGATTACAGGAAAATTAAACTCAGGGAACTTGCCAATGAAAATAACCAGTAAGAGGTGCCAAATGATGCCTTTTGAAATATTCTGAAAGGTGAATACACCATGCTACCAGGCCAAGAGGTATATGATTTCTGATGGCATACTTCTAATTTTAGTTCAGTGCTATTAATTTTATAGGCTGTGCCATAAAAGAAAAAAAAAAAAACCAACAACATTTAATAGGCACGCCCTTATTTCATATCCTTTAAAAGTTATCTTACTAAGAGTACTTCAGTTTCTCCTTTGGATCCAAGAATAAATCAAGTCTAGCATAAACCAAACTTAAATAATTATACTAATAAAACTTTTCAGGAAGCAGTTTCTTTCTACAGGCCTTTTTCCTATCATCGTGCTGAACAGGTTCCCATCTTTCTTCTGCTTCCCTTCCCATTCTCCTCTTTCTGCAGCTCTTGCTCAGAATACCCAAGGATTTCTTTTACTGTTTAAGCATGTAAGTGACAAGTACGAAAGATGCTCTTGGCATCCTGTTCTTAAACAGGCTATAGCTTTGGTAAATGAGCAGGTTAAAGATGCAGTAGCATTTACTTGTGTTTGAATTTCAATTGGGGAATTGCAGTGCAATTGTGGAATTAAAATCATCCAGGGCAATCATAAACATAAATGTTCTCTTCTGTCTACAAACTCAAAACTTCAGTTGAAGTTCCTGATTTAGAAAAATAAGTTTAACTTCTCTACTTATTTTATCTAGTTCTAATAGACAAAAAGTCATAAAAATATGATACAAACCAAACGGAAATCTTTTAACACATTATAAAGGTGTTACTTTGGGTTTTATGGTGATAAACAGGGAAAAAACAAAACCAACCTTACAAACATGACAGCTCACATTTTAGTCAAAATGTTGGTTACTCTGAACATGTGACAAAGATTTTGCTTGCTATAGGACCAATACTGTAAAACAATTCATGTTTTTTTGTGACTGACACTACCAACCAGTTAGTATACTTTGCAAAACTATTAATAATATGTCAGAAACTAAGACTATAAATGATTGAAATTTAAATTAGTACTAGAATGAAGTCAATTTCTATCAGTAGGAAATGTACGTTTTGTGTCAGAAATTAAGCTCTGTGCTCCTGGCTCCTTCAATGCACACACTCTACCTACTTCTCCTTGTGCTTTCCCTTCTCTTTCCTATCTGCTACTGAGTGTACAGGTCGGAGCTGTGATTTTTTTTTTTTTAATGAATTCTCAAAAATACAATATAAACTGAAAATTTCACCTACTGACAAGACATACTCAGGAGACAAAATCTTTGAACAGAGCACAATTTTGTCCATGTTCTAGGTTTAATGTGCCACACCCTCAATTTTAACATAATCTGCCACAGATTCAAGTGATATTAGTCTTAGTTTTCAACTTTCTCCCTTCTCAGTGATATATGACTTTAAGATGACCCCCCCCAAAGAGATAAGTAAATTTCATATTTCTACAAACATAACACTAAAACATAGTGGTTTTAAAAATACATTCACACAAGATGCTTATTAGTAAAATTAAATATCTGCCTATGAATATCAGAAATGTAATTTGAAAAAAAAAGAGATTCGAACAAGGCAAATGGGGAGGGTGGGGTAAGCTGGTCTCAGAACCCATTGTGCCATTACCTGACTCTAACATGTGATATTCAAATGAATGTTCACACGCCTTACATCAAATAAATCAAACAAAAATATTCAGCTATGTTGTACAAAATTTTTTTTTTACATAAAACATCATAAATCTTGAACAGATCTACTATATCTGAATTCTAAAAAGTTGCCTACAGAATGGTGCTGGGATTCTGTTCTCTGCTTGCTTTTAGGCAGTGCTGTTGCTTAAGAGTTGACACCAGGCACAATATTGTAAAACAAAGTCAACAAGCAAGGAGCAGTAAGTGGATTTGAGCCTTTTCCAGATGTCAGTCCTGAGGATGCTGCAATATTCCCCATCAAAGTATGTAAAGCTATGAGGAGGATACTGATGCTTGACAGTGGGGTGACTTGACATGCACTTATATGACTGTTATAATGGCAAACAGTGCAGTTTCCCCTGCCTCAAACAACACCGTTTTAATAAACTTAACACTCCAGTTCTTAAGAAAATTACTAGAAATCATATATAACAGTTAAAAAAATAAAATGCCCAAATTTTCTTTTATCATCAGATAAAATATGCAGCAGCCCAACGGCATAAAGCTTATTAACTTATTCTGAGAACTAGAAAGTATATGAGCATATATGATTCACTTGAATATATACCATGTCATTCACCTTGTCCTTTGGGCTTCTCACTGCCAAAGTTCCAAATGGCATGCATTTGACAAGACAATGCTGAGGACAGCAGCATTTCTGATCATCTGAACTGGCAGCTCAAAACAAGATACCACTCCTTTTACAAAGGGAACAAAGGGGAAACAGTGTGTGAAATTTGGGCAAGAGGCTAAAGGGAAACCGTGCACATGAAAATTGGGTTACCATGCCCTAGGTGTGTGCCACCCAAAACAAAACACAATCACCTACGTCAACAGAGCTACTACCAACATTTACGAAAACACATCAAAATACATAGGATAATGAATGGTTTGAAAGAGTGCATTTGGAAGCAGAGAGACCCAATTACACACCTTCTTGCAACAGAGTGCCTCAATCATACACAAAATAAACTTAAGCTGTTTACAATGTTTCCCAATTTTTTTTATTTTCCCCTCTACATTTAACTATTAAAAAAGATTTTTATTAATAAATGGGCTCCTCTGTGGTTCATATACAATCATAAGTGAACTTTAAATTTCATTTTATACAAACATCTCAAAAAATATCGGGAGTGAAGTATGGTAGGAAATATTGCTCACATTGCTAATTAACATGCATCTATGAAAGAAGAAGAATGTTCTGTTAGTGCATATACCTCCAGAGCAGAAAACCCACCCAAAACAAAAGATCTAAAATTAAACATACAGTAGCTGATTATAAAAAAAGGTAATGTCCACAAAATTAAGTTTTTCATGCTATTCTACTTTCCAGTACTATGCTTCAGATAATCAATTTGCATGGCTAGATGTTGGATGCTTGAGGTATATAAGAAGGGATACCTGAACACTGAGGAAAATCTGTCATCAGGGTTTCTTCTGCTTGTTTATTCAGGTACTTTAACATTTTTAAGAGACTATTTTATTTACATCAAACTTTGCTGAACTACAATGACATTCCAATTACAATAGATGACAACGCCTCTGTCACTAGGCACTTTTAAAAGGGAGTTAGGCTTTACAGAGCTCTTCTGGATGCAATCCTGTGTGATATTACATCATCCCACCACCCTCATCCCACTAAAATTACCCTTTGGGAAAATATTATTTTATGCAGCCTGATCGGTAAACTATGGAAGAAATTAGTATAAAATAACCACAGGAAATGTATCATTTAAGACTAATAAAACAGCCTAAGATGTCAGGTTTGAAAGAAGAGACAATTTGTATATATTTAAAACTAATTAAATAATTTAAATTTGACTTGTACTTTATATATTAGTGAGACACAAATATAGGCTATTTTCTTTTAAAATTTCATTCACATAATGGAAAATTTCTTGTTTATTAAAAATATCACATTTTGATACTAGAAACAGTAAAGTGCATGAAAAGTTTAAAATATAAATTTCAGAAAACTCTTATAGCAGCAAAAAAGCAGAATAAAGAAAAACTTAAAAACACAGACACAACCTTTTCCAATGTTACTGTGCCATAATTAACATCAAGCAGCCAACTAATTTTCTCCCCACAAGATGGTATTTATGCTCTCTGCCTCTCTAGTGAGATTTTCAAGTGGGCCCTCCAGGCCAACAACAACAAAGGGGGGTTTGGTTTCCAATACATCTAGAGGCATCAAACTATGGGAATAAACCAGTAGCTTAATTCAAATCTAGACAGATATGGCAACAAAGATTAAAAGCATATGATGGCCATTTGGCAGCTAGAGTCAGAAAAAAATAATTCAAAGTTTTCAACTATTTCCCCAAATCTGTCCTCTCCTCAAAATCCTCTTTAATGTTACCTCAAAACAAAAACAAAAAACAAAAACAAACAAAACAGCCACTTAACTTATTTTGGAAAACATGTGTAATATTATATGGCTTTCCCTTTTTGAAACTTTGACCCGGGGCTTTTCATTCAGCAATCTTCTTTAAACATTAAACTGTAGTGGTAAAGATGATATGGATCATATCTTTTTCCATTACAACCAGACATCAAAGAAGAGTGGACATGAAAAATACCAGACACTAATTTTGTGGGCATCCTAAAAATACCAAATCCTACTTTCAAGATATATGGCAGTATATATCTGCTATTTTCTTATAAAATGAACTGGAGAGACGGGCTTAGAGTTAGTATTTCTATAAAGATTACAACTAATAGGCAGACCAAGAAAGGGGGGGGGGAGATCCCTCAAACAAAACAACCAGCATTCGGCCAACAAACTGTCACATACTATGCTTGATTTTGAAAGCATGTTGTGCAATTATTTTCATTTCTCAAACTGTCTTGTTATGGCTAATGACTATATCACATTTAATGTACAAATCAAGAAAATTTAAGTGCTTTGTTAATGTGCAAACAACTTGGGAGCCAAAAATCAGCTTGTTATAAAGGAAAACAGAAACTCAAAAAAGTTTTTCCTATAAGGCATGCCATCATTCTATTGAAAATCTTGTATTTGGAGTTTGTAAAAATCACTTTTTACAAAAATGATTGGCTTATTTGAAATAATCCAAAGAATGTATTTGATTTTAGAGAACAACACTGGTGTTGGACCTCAAATTAGTGACTTACCAATTGTGAATGCTATTTTCTAATATAATAGGAAGAGAAGAAACCCAATTTTAAAGTATATTAAACTTTTGGATAGAGACAGACGGTAATACTTTGGTTCCAGCCCTAGTGCCAAATGATATCAATATGCACAAAAACATACAAAGTCTTATAGCAAACACATAATGAAAGGAACCTGAAGCAGCAGCTTAAGGACGGCCATACTTCACTCCTACATACTTTGATTTACAACTGTACAGGTCCATAGCAACAGATCCCCGTCTTGGCGGGGCTGTACTCCACTACCTCCGGTTAGGTAAGTGAACACCATTGACAAGAGGCAGGAGTGGGGGGTGGAGTTCAAGTTGTGTTAACAGTGAGAAGTGGTCTGAAGGGATGTGAGGATGTGGACACCCAGTGATGTTGTTCTCAACCAGCCATTGAGGATCTAAAGGCCCCAGGACACCAAGCACGTTCATATGAGTCTTGGAATAGAAAATGTAGTCAATCACTCCCTGGAAAGAGATTAGGGATAATGGGGGAGGGGAAAGAAAAATATGTTTAGAAAAAAGAGAAAACCTTCTGTAAAAAGAACAAGCCTTAATTTGGAAAAGCTAAATAACTAAGTAACCTGTATTCCTGGTACCTGCTATCCTGACTATAGATCAAACAAGGCTCTAATATTTACTGGATTATTACATAAAGGCAGCTCAATAGAGAAACACAGCATACTAAATCATAAAGTTTTATACATTTATACATAAATGATAACACTAAAAAGCTCAACAGATTTTCTTGGGTTTAAGTAAAATCTAACATACACTCAAGCTACTTTACAGTTAAACTGTCCTAATTTGCTTAGTTAAAAAATACTAATTTCTCCAAATCCTGGCATTGGAGCAATGTATCAGCATGAACAGACACACACCTTTATATATGACACCTGTTCCATATGATTTGATTCATTTTATTAGCAGATAGCAAAACTAATGTGCCTTCACTGTTCCAGGCTGTTCATAGATTTTCTACATGTGAAATTCAGTCATCCATTCATTTAATGTAACAGCGACTTGCTATGTAACCCATCTAGGCTTCAATTCAAGATCCTACTTCCTCACCTTATCAAGTGTTGGAATTACAGGTATGTGCCACAATAGCTGATGCATGAAAGACATATTCAACAAGCATTTTAAAGTGATTTTTAGATCAATTCAGAAGATCAAGGCAGATAGTTTAAGCTAATATGCCAAATTAAAAAAAATTGTAGTATATGGGCAAGTAAAAAGTAATCTTTCAAAAAGTAATGAAGAAATAAACTTTTCTTTTAACCTACTTACAGATCAAGAGAACATTAACAGGTATCTACTGAACACTTAGTTTTGGGAACTTTTATTTTTTCAGGGTACGCTGGCAAATGCTTTATAGGTCATTATAATGGTATTATTTCAATTATAGTATACTATATACCAATAAGTATATGTTTATTTTTCAGCTGCAAAAACAGTACTATACTAATACTGGAGATTGCCAACTTTAATAGTACCATTCTCAACAATGTGAATAAAGTTAAATTAGAGAAGTACATAACCCACTACAAAAATCAATGCTTATTTCCCCCAGAAAGTTAGTTCTTAAATATTTTACTGCCCATCACCATGCATGACTGATTAAAACAATACAAGTTATCAATGGATAGTTAGCTAACAGCAAAACTATATTAACTCCCAAGAAGTTTTACTTCTCATTTCATAACTATGGAAGCTTGACTAGTTACCAACACAGATCTTTCCTCTTACTTTTGTTTCAAAAGGAGTAAACAAATATCAAAAATTGAAAAAAAAGAGGCTGGGCACAGTGGTGCCCGCCTTTCAGCTTTCATTCCAGCACATAGGAGGCAAAGGCAGGCATATCTTTATGAGTTCAAAGCCAGGCTGGTCTACATAGTGAGTTACAGGTCATCCGGGGCTACAAAGAGAGACCTGTCTCAAAACACTAAACAAACAGAAAAAAAACAGAAAAAAAAAAAAAAAAAAGTAAAAGGGTTATTGAAAATGTGAATAAGCATATTTAGTAATTTTCCTTTTGTATTATAACTTCTCTAGGCTTTTTATACTAAACAACTTTCTACATCCATACATTTAGGATAAAACAGGCAGACATACAATTCATTCTGGAAATGGCAGAATGTCAAACAGAGGTAAAGAGAAGCACAACAAGTAGATGAAATGATCAGAAAATGAGCAAAAGGAAAGTAAGCACAGAGAGCCACTGCCATCCATCTTTCAAGGGGTATCTTGTCCTGAACATCAACAGGCTCCCTTATTTTTAAGAGTTCCTTTTCCTTTTAAAACCTTGTTCCAGGGATACCCTGGGAATATACTAATACAATTTCATGGATAAGATCATCATTAAGCATGACCTATAACTCAACCCCTACGAGAAACTTGGAAAATTATTAAAAATTTGACAGAATATTATATAAATTTATTCCAGGGGAGTTTAGCTATATTAGGAGCTTAGATTCTTGCTAAGCACAGGTGGTGGAAAACAGGTGAAGGTTAGATTAACTGTATCAATATACCCAAGTGACTGACACACAGCAAAACATTTTAGAAATATTGGCTATTATCATTAATATGTGAAATGTAAACAAATCAAAGTTTGTAAAGAATTCAAATGACATCAGTATTAACCACAAAACCTAATAAAATTCTCTTTTTAGTTCTATTTTTAAACCAGATATTTGAGACTCTGTGTGTGTGTGTGTGTGTGTGTGTGTGTTTGAATCAGTGATGGTTTTCTTTTATTTCATGTGTACAGATATTTTGCATGCATGTATGTCTGTGGAACATCTGGGTGTCTGGTGCTGACAGAGGTCAGAAGACGGCATCAGATCCCCTAAAAGCCACCAATACGATCTCTCCAGCTCGGCAAACTCTTAATCATAAGAGTTTATATTCTTCCTTTTTACATGCTTTTATCTGAAATAGTTCATATGCCAGCCCAGAGACTGCTACTTACTTTGAAATCAAAGGTGTAATTGGTATAAGGCATCAAGTTATTTTCATAGGCGCTCTTAAGTTGGAAGCCATGTGTGATTCTCCCTTGTGAGCTTCCATTCTTTCCACCACAGCTGAAGTTCATAAGACACTCATTGTACCTTAGTTCCTTGAAGTCTTTATGGTTGTCAGCTACTCCTCCATTGCTTAAATATTCCACAACACCTAGTAAAATAAAAAAAAAAAAAGGAACACTACCTTTTAATATTTAGTACAAAGCTGTATTACTAAATCTCACTCTATAGGCACACCAGGTTTAGAGAGGTTTGGTTAAATACTAGCAGGATTTGGTGATACTAAGTCCTAGTACCTAAGAAGCGGAAAGGCAGGCTGATTTCTCTGAGTTGCAGGACAGTTTGGAATACACAGGAAGCTCCAGGCAAGACAGAGCTGCATAATGACATCCTATATCAGAAACAAACAAATAAACAAACCAAAAAGTGTTCTTGTGTCTGAATTTTTTAAAAAAAAATTGAACACCAGTAATTTCATACCACACTGAAAAGTATTTGCCTATTTTAAAACAAAGTTTCAGGACCATCCAGAAATATAGTTGATCTTAGTGGTTCTTTGGGTTCACATGACTTCTAGAACTAAACAGCATTCACCAGAAAAGTCTTAACTTTGTTTTTGTAATATTGCTCTAGATCAGTATCTTCTAGCCCCCATAATCTCACAAGCAGTGGCACTATTAGGAGGTGTGGCTTTGCTGGAGGGGATATGGCCCTGTTGGAGGGAGCATGTCATTGTGGGGGTAGACTTTGAGGTTTCCTATGCTCAGGACACTGCCCAGTATCTTAGTCAATTTCCTGTGGCCTGCATATCAAGATGAAGTCAGTACCATATCTGCCTGCATGCGGCCAACCACCCCAACCATGATGATAATGGACTGAAACTCTGAAACTGTAAGAAAGCCACTCCAATTAAAATGTTTTACTTTATAAGAGCTGCCATAGTCATGGTGTCTCCTCCCAGCAATAAAAACCCCTAAGTAAAACAAATCTCCTTAGCAATAGTCATGGCAATCAATCAACAACATCAGGGATATATAAAAAGAATACTTAGAATAATAAAAACAAAAATATTTGCAACCAGATTTTTCATCCTCATTTATTTATCTTTATTTATTATATTCTGTATATGGAAGTCTGTATACCATACACATTCCTGGGTGCCCCCCACAAGCCAGAAAAGTTCTGTCAAGTTTCCTGAAATTAAGGTTAGTGATAGTTTTAAGTCATCATGTGGGTGCTAGAAATCAAACCACAGTCCTCTGGGAGAACAGTTAATGCTCTTAACCATTGAGCCATCTCTCCAGTCCTCTCTCCCCATTACACATTTTTAGCTAGTGCCAAGTCTCAGTCTGAAACCTATGAAGAATATTTTATGTCTAAGTAACATTATACACCAGAGATCAAGAATATTAATGTGACTAAAAAGTTGAAAAGAGTAGAAGTTCTTCAAAAAGTGTCTACCAAATTAGCAAACATGAAAAAGTCTTACTTTTTAATTATTAGTTAGCATTAATATTACATTCATCTATTAGTGAATAAAAATGATTAACAAAACATGAAGAAATAAGTATCAGTGTTGTGAATCACTCAAAAGGAAATGTAACTTATCTAGCATTTACAATATGTTAGAATTTAATGAAAGTCAATAAAATGCTATCCCCAGATTGAATAACATGTATAGCATATCTAAGAAACAGAACCAGGATCCAACCTTGACAGTCTGATTTGAGCCAGTGAACTATGCTATGTTAACAATAATACTAAAAGCTATTATAAGTAGTTTCAAGAAATCATACAAAATACAAGAAAAACTTGCACTTATAGAGAATTTACAGAATTATTTTTGTAAAAGACTTAAGAAAGGGGGATGTGGGCTGGGGAGACAGGTCAGTAAAGTGATTGCCATACAGGGATTAGAGCCTGAGTCCAAACTTTGTAACCCATGAAAACGTAACTGAGTACTGTAGAGAGCTTGTAATACCAATGCTGGCGATATACAGGCAGACAGATCCCTGGGGCTGTTTGGCCAGCCAGTATAGCCTACTTGGTGATCCCTAGGTTGGTAGGGACCTCATGTGACAGACAAGGTGGATGGCACCCAAGGTTCTAGTGAGCATGTGAGCTCACATGCACACACATACCACCATGTATACATGCATAATCACATGGGAGGATGGGACGGGAGAGACAAGAAGGAAAGAAGATGCCAGTTGGCATAAGGGTCAAAAACAAGATTTTAGCATTTAGTTACTATGAACAAAATTATTTTAAGGTTGGTGACTATTTACAAATTCCAAGTATAGGCACTAAAGTTATTTTGTATTTGCTATCGAGGGACTATCTTTCACTAGCCTAATAATATCTGGAGATATATTTCAGTGGTATGCTTGCCTAACATGCAACCACCCTGGGCTTGATCCCTACTAGGGGTGTAGATTAAATAATAATGATAATAATAACAACAACAACAATGATGATTATCGCATCATCATCATATCTAATAGATCACAGGAAACTTGCCAAGACTATTAAGTGAGACAGCTATCTGTAATGAATGTTCTCTAAAGAGTGCCCTTCTCTAATGAACTCTGTGCCTCAAGAGGTTGATCTTGTATGGATGCAAACCCTAACCCTACCCCATAGCTTTTAGTTGGACATGGTTAATGGGCAGCCCTGGTAGATCAGAGCAAAGTAAGAGAGAGGCCTATCTTCCCACAACTCCCTTCTTATTATAATCTGGAATCATTAATTTATAAGCCATCACTCCAATTATTGGCCCACTTGTATACTTCCAATATCTGATGACAGCTCCCATCATTTTCCCAGTTAAGCGTAGGAGTACGAGTGGTAGAGCACAAAAGCAATCATTGTTTTGTTTTACTCAAGACTGAACACTTCTTTGGAATCAGTTTCCTTATTAAACTTTTTTCTATTAGTCACTATGTTAGTCCTCAAATTCCAACTGATATGTTCCTTGATTTAGAAGAGAAAGCCCTGTTAGGAGATAAGTGGCCTTTCAACCTTGAAGGACTAAAAGCAAAACTGAAAGCATGGAAAGAATGCTGTTGTAAATACCTGAATCTGGCAATGAGTTAAGATCTGCACATAGCACCAGCGGGATGGAGTTAGGGTCTGCGGTTGGGCTGCCAGGCCTACTCGAGGCTTTCTCCAGAATGTTTTTAACCTCTGAGACAAACATCATGGTCTGAATAAGTTTCACATCAGAATACTCTGGGTCCCAATGCATGTGGGCATTTGCCACTATAAGCAGCTGTTTGTCTGCAGCATGAATAGGCTTCATACCTATATTTAAACATCATAAAAAAGAAAACGTAGAAAGTTATGTTTCTTAAAGAGTTGTTTAAAAGTTCTCTGAAAAAGATCCATAACTAGTCCTTTATTTTTTTCTATAAATTTATATTGATTTTTGTCCTGAACTTATCTGAAAAACTAAATAATAATTTTGTAAATCGCAATATATTAGTTATAAATCACAGGCATGTTAACAAATGGTAACCTACAGAATAATCCTGGTCTACTATATATTTCTATTACAGCTTTTGTGAGCTAAAGGTAGTTTTACACTTTTCAAATAGACTCTATGTGGCCCACAGAACCTAAAGTAGTATCAACCTAAAATAGTACATGTTTATACTAGAAATTATTTCATAATATAATATTTGGATTATCGTATGTTTCATCTGCTGAGTTCTTAGCTTAAAACAAGCAAGTTATTTATTTTAATTTTAAATGATGTGTGTATGTGTATTAGAGTATGGGGTTAGTAAATGAATACAGTACCTGCAGAGACCAGGATGAGGGCATCTGATCTCTTGTAAGCTGAAATTAAAGGTGGTTGTGAGCCACCCAATGTAGGTGTTGGGAAACCAAATACCAGGCCTCTGGAAAAATAATGCATGCTCTAACTGCTAAGTCACCTGTCCAGTACCAAGCAAGCACTTTTAAGTGCCTCTTATTTAATTAGATTAGAAACATCTAGTGAAAGATGTTTCCAGTTAAATTAACCAATACTTAATTTCTTGCTACTGCACAATATGTTATCTGTGTTGCATTTCACCAGTTTAATAGTGAAAGGTCAGTAGGAAAAATCAGTAACATTACATGAACCTACAGAAAATAAAATAAGGGAGTGAATTTGCTACCCAACTAAATCCTCAAGTTTGTTTACTTACTATTTTTAGTTTTTCAAGTCAGGGTTCCTCTGTGTAGCCCTGGCTATCCTGCAACTATGTAGACCAGGCTGTCCTCAAACTCACAGAGATTGAGCTACCTCTGCCTCCTGAGGGCTGGGATTAATTAAAGGCATGCACCACCTCAGCTGATCCCAAAGAGTAAATTGGAAACTGTGGGACTGGAAAGACAGCTCAGAGGTTAAGAGTACTTGCTACTCTTGAAGAGGACCAGAATTTGGTTTCTATCACTGACATCAGACTGCTCACAACTGCTTGCAACTCCACTGCCAGTAGGTTCAACACCCCTTCTGACCCCCATGTGTACCAGGCATGTATGCTGTGCATACATGCAGCCATGACGACCCTCAAAACAAAACAAAAATCAAGAGAATTATATGCTCTCAAAAAGTCTGTATACTTTCATCTTTGACCTGGTTCTACTACTAATTACTTGGTGTGAACTCAGGTTAGTCAGCCACTTAATGATTTTGGTACTCAAGTAATTTGGAAAAAGATATTCAGCTATATATATTCTTTTTTTTTCCCCTAAAATTCTGTTAAACATTAAGACAGTACTTTTCAAAAGGTAGACATAGCAATTAATAATATTAAAAGCAATTTGTGAAAAGAAAACATAATAGATGCTACCAGAAAGATGACCCTAAAACAGTCAAGGCACAAAACTCAATATTAATGGTATAATGTCACTTAACATAAACATATATACACATATTCTAGATGTTTAAATTCATAAAAAGAAGTAGGAGCTATTTCTAGAGTGTGATTGACACAGGAACTTCTTGCTTTTTAAGGTTTTTTGGACTACTGAAGTATTAGTTAACATGCAAACATAAACTGAAATTTCCTAAGACTATCTCAAATTTTTCTACTGAAATATAAACTCTAAAGAAAAAGGCCCAATTTGTAAGTCTGATATTTAGGTAAAGCAATTCTCCCTTCCAATCTTTTATTTACTTTTCTTCAACACTGAGAAAATAAATTAATAAAGTAACTTGCTACATGAAACTGAAGAATAATTTAGTTTTTTTTCTAAGCTGTCTCCTTTTCCTAGAAGTTTTAGTCTCACTTATGGCTATAAGTGAATGTTTACTACGTTAAATATTAAAAACGTGTCCCCAAAAAGCTATTTGCTACTATCCATCAAATTCCTCTTCTAGAAGGATAAGGGATATATTTTAGGAGGTAAAAGTGTACAATATGTAACTGAGAATTACTTCTATAAATTAAAAAGGGGTAAAACTCCAAAAGAGAGTATTTTTTATAAAAGCAGAACAAAATATACCAGAAGAATAAAGTGATGGGAAAAGACATAAAAATACTGAAAAGGCTAAAAAAAAAAGAAGTAAACATGAAATCTCACATTAAAGGCTGATTTTGTCTAACAATAGATAAACTAAAGAACTGAAGAAAAAAAAGAAATTTAACTATATATATATATATATATATAGTCTGAATAATTCAAACTAGTACTCAAGACAGCCTTTTCTTTCACAGGCAGCATAGGAAGAAATGTGCACTGATGTGGTCTTACCACCTTGTTCTTGCCTGAAACATTAATAAGTGATAAAGTGCTCTGAGGCAGGCAGGAGAGGCTAACAAAAGATCTTGTTAATGCCAAGCACACAATGGATTTCTGACTCTCAGGGAAGCTATGAATAATCTAAAAACCCTGGAAGTATCACATAGAAAAAGGATGTCATTCTTACCCTGACAAAGAATTGAGATTTAACAAAGAAATTAAAGACAACAAGCCAACTATTTCATATTAAAAACAAAAGGTTCATATTCGCAAGAGACGACTAAGTCATGGTAACTTCTAATTCAGCCTAACTAAAACATCCCATTTCAAAGAACTTTTTCAATTAATGCTATGTTAAAAGGGCAGGTATTATCTTGTAAGTAAAAATAATGATAAAAACTATAGAATATGTCAGAAAATCACAAGAAATATGATAATTTATAGAATTATTACTGTTTACTTGTCCATCTCCATTAACAGTTCTCAATAGACCAGAAAATGATTTTGTAATAAATTGTAAGGTTTTCTTCTCTTGTTCTGAGATAAGAAAATCTGGAATGGTGTTTAATACAATTTACATGGCACTCACCTGTTCCAAAGAGTTCCTTGTGAACCTCTAATACCACAGCAACGCCAATGTTATCTTTTGTCATCACTCTGTTGAGCATTGCTTCAGATCCATCTGAATTCGCCATTGCTACCTGGTTGAATTCCACTGTATGCTTCTGCACCAATGTAAATCTAAAGGGTCACATATTGATGAGTTATATAGTTATGATGTCATGCTAAGACATTAAAAATAGGATTGGACACAAGTACAAGCACTTGATAATTAATCTCTGTCATTTTCTAGCCTAAAGGACTAATAACTAAATATGAACCAAGAAGATGTTTTGTGATAGCTGAGCCTATTTCGAGACTGCTTTATGTATTGTGAAAAGCCATTTACTTAAGCTATTGTTCAGTTTGCCTGACAAATAAAGGTGCACACACTCTTAATTGAGTCATCAACTTAAAGGGAAAGAATAAAGTCCATCAGCCCCATTTGCAGAATTTTAATACTATTATCAAGGTAAATGTCAAGAAAAAGCAGTAATACAGCATTTTTCCCCAGCTAAAAATTAAACACATTTTCATTAGTTTTTATCAGAGCATTACAAACTAAAATATTACTTAACACCATTTACCCAATTTTATTATTTTTTTGAAATTATTTACAGAGAACCAGAACAGTACTTTGGAGTAAGTAGGAGCCCCTGACTGGCCAGGAACTTACAGGTAATTATCTCTTCCTGCCTTTGATCTTTAGTAATGAGTTTGGAGCAAGTACCACCACACATAGTTTGTCATATAATTTTCACTACAAGTCAAAATACATGTTTGCTTTCATAACAGTATCACTTTACATTCTCTCTAGCTTTGAAAATTGATCACAGATATCCCTTAAAAAAATACTGACTAAAAAGCTTACAATGCCACAGGATATCATTCTGGATGAAATAATGCTCTTCCCATCAACTTGTTGATCCAATTCTGAGTATCTCAGATGTGCTTAGAATAAGTCTGTCTGGTCAGATGACCTATTTCAAACTCAAAGGTCCTTAAAGACAGCAGTTTCCACGCTGTACTAGTAAACAAGATAGTCCTTCAACTGAAAAGACTATCATGTAAAGAAAGAAGCTATGAGTACATTAGGTAAAAGAAGGGAAAGATCCCAAGACAGAAAATGGCTTTGCAAAAAGGAACATGAAGGAAGAAGGAAGAAGAAAGAAAGAAAGAAAGAAAGAAAGAAAGAAAGAAGAAGAAGAAGAAGAAGAAGAAGAAGAAGAAGAAGAAGAAGAAGAAGAAGTCGAAAGAAAAAGAATGGCAGAGTATGAAATGGTATTAGACACTAAAACAGGGGCAGCTAAGTAGTTTATTGGTAAAGAGCACTTGCTCTTCAAACAGAGTTTGGTTCCTAGCATGTTATTCAGACACAATACAACCAACAGTAACTCTTAATTCCATGGGACATACACACATAATCAAAGTAAGAGACAGGTGTAGTGCCACACATCTTTAATCCCAGCTCTGGGAAGGCAGAGAAAGGTTGATATCTCCAAGTTCAAAGCTAGCCTGGTCTACACAGCCAGTTACAGACCAGCCACTGCTACATAGTGAAACTGAGACTCTAAATAAATAACACCCCCTCCCTCCTTCCCCCCCCCCCCTCTCTCTCTCTCTGTGTGTGTGTGTGTGTGTGTGTATGTATTTTGGGTTGTGTGTGTGTGTGTGTGTGGTTTTTTTTTTTTTTTTTGAGACAGGGTTTCTCTGTATTGCTTTGGAGCCTGTCCTGGAACTAGCTCTGTAGACCAGGCTGGTCTCAAACTCACAGAGATCTGCCTGCCTCTGCCTCCTGGGGGCTAACTTAAAAACAACCACTTATTTTCTTCCCCAGCTACCATATAACAAATATGATCCCTGTGGTTTTTACTTTCTTTTATACAGAATGAAATGCAGGAAACATTTTGAAATATAGCATTCCTCCTCTATTCTATTGAATTTCTTTTTAACGAACATGCATTGGTTTATAGCTATTTTCCAGTTACTAAATCAAGCTAACATTCTTTGGTAATGTATAAAGTCTTAAGTCTGCCATTTTTTCCCCCAGTATTTGAAATTCACTTGGTATTTATATTCTGGTTGGTGTACTCTGCTTTATAAGCTTCTTGATGTCAGAAGAATTTTTCTGTTTGATCCCTTGTTGAAAATTTTAAGCAAGAGCTCAAATGGGTACAAAAAAGGACATGCATAATCAATAATGATATGACTAAGAAGCAAAACTATAATAAAACATTTAAAAACCTTATATATTTGAGAAAGACTATGATGAAAGTCTCATATACAGAACATTTTCAAAACAAGTATTCAAACAAGTACCACTTTCTTAACTGTGCAGTCTAAAAGTAATGTGCTAGCTGCTATGTGGTTACATTAAAGCTATAGAGACAACAATGAACACCAACTGTGAGCAACTAAGACTTAAATAGCACTCTTCCCCAAATTTGTAAGTAAAATGAACACAGACCACCATCGAGTAGATAGTATGAACCAGAGAGATGGGTCTGTGTGGGAAAGGCCCGATTGATAATTCACACCGCGGAGGAAGGAGAGAATGCACTCCTCCTGCTGCTGCCCCTGACTTCTACACACAGGTCACTGGTGCTGATATCAGCCAACCCCATGCACATAAAGAAATGTGAAAATGGGAGGAGGAGCAATTCACAATTATCAACAGTTAACTCTTACCTTTCTGTATCATTTCACTGTAAATCTCTTCATGTATACTCAGCATGAAATATATAAAAGATAACCTTGAGTCTCATCAATCATTAGCATGTAAGAAAACTAACTTTGTAAATGTAAACTAGACTAGAAATAAATATGAAAGAAAAATAGGCAAATACCATTCTGTATTTGTATAGCTCTTAATGTTATTTTGTTTGTGTTTTTGAGATAGGGTCTCTCTTTGTAGCCTTGCTTGGAACTTACTATGTAGACCAAGTTGGTCTTGAACTAACAGAAATTTACCAGCCTCTGCCTTTTGGGTGCTGAAAACTCTTGAAGGCCCTTCTACACCCTTTGTCAATTTAAGACCCATAATAAACCTTGGATAGTAGATGAACAGTTTTCATTAACTCAAATTTGAAAAGTAGAACTTTGGCATAAAGCCATTTTACATCCCAACTTTACACTATTTTAAATGTGTATTGTTTTTATGTGTAGCATGTGTGTGTGCCTATGTGAATTTTTGTGTGCCATATATGCAGTGTCTGTAGAGGTCAGAGGGCATCAATCCTCTGGAACTAGTAGATGTGAGCTGCCTAATACGGGATCTGGGAAACAAACCAGGTCCTTTGCAACAGCAGAAAGAGACACTCTAAGAGTTGTCTCTCAGCCCCACATTTAATTGATGGCAAACTAGCACTGGAAGACAGAGATCAAGACCTCATTTCAAAAAATTAAAATCAAGACTAATAAATACAATCAAAGTAATCAATAACCTAAAGGACAAAGAGAATACTTATAAAATGTGTAAAGTTTGGAGTGATACTACAACTTCTGAATGCCTTCCCCCACAAAAAAAACCCCAAAACTATATTTAATAATACAAAAAGTACCTGGTCTTTCCTAGGTAAAATCTAGAGGTTACCTCATTTGGAAAAACTGCCTCTGAATTTAATTTGACATTTATTACCAGTCTTCATAGAAAAATTTCCTAGAAGCACTGTTCTTTAAAAATACGTGGTAACCGTAAAATGTCTAATAGCACCAAGCTGTTTTCCCACCTATGCCTTCCTTCCTCGCTTTCCTCCACTACTCTCTTCCTCTCCTACACTGTCCAGTAAAAACCCTTATGGTACTAATGGACTTTACAGACTATTTCAATATAGTTATCAACCCTCAAAATGCAGAGAGCTTTCATACACACTGAAAATGCTGAAGTTATTCCTGATGATACAGAATTAACATTGTTATTTCAACTTAAAGTCAACGAACAAACCAGCAAACGCCCAAACCTCAATCTTCCAGGATTTTACTTGAGGTAATTTACTGGATATTTTGCAACACAAGCTATTAAGTAAATAAATAAATAAAAATTAACCACTCCATGCCAAGCTCGATCGTTTCTTCTTTCTTCTTCCCAGAATTCTCCTAGGGTGGTAGACCCACTTATACTTCCTGCCTGGATACTGGCCAATTAGCTTTTTCTTAAATCAATATAAATGACAAATTTTTACAGTGAACAAGAGCATTATCCCACATCAAATCTGTCTTTAATGTTACACACACACACACACACACACACACACACACACACACACACACAGAGCCCATGTATAAAATGCATGTTTATATTTTCTAACATGTTTGCCTACTGTAGGTCACATCTGCATAAAAAAGCAAAACTCATTTTTGGCATTTGATCAAACAAGATTTTGTGGTATCTTTAATTATTAAAAACAAATGATGTTTATGATGAGGCCTAAAAGGTACTGCCAAATCTTAAGGACCAAATGAGCCTTGACAAATTAAAACTAGGAAGGATAACAGTATGGCTCAATAGTCAGCAACCACCTTCCACCTTAAAAAGAGATCACTAGAATATTTCACTGTATTCTAATTCTATACATGTCTATAATCTGTGTCCTACCTCTTACCAAAAATACTGCATACTTTTTTCATATGGGTTAAGTATTTTGATAAAAATTAGTGTCTACAGAGAGGATGTGGAAAAAGGGGTACATTCCTCCACTGTTGGTGGGAGTGCAAACTCATACAGCCACTTTGGAAATCAGTCCACCTCAAGATCCAGTAATTCCACTCTTAGGCATATACCCCAAAGAAGCATATTCATACAACAAGGACATCTGTTCAACTATGTTCAGATCAGCATTATTTGTAATAGCCAGAACCCAGATCCAACCTAGATGCCCCTCGACTGAAGAATGGATAGAGCTAATGTGGGACATTTACACAATGGAGTACTACTCAGCAGGAAAAAAAACAATGGAATCTTGAAATTTGCAGGCAAATGGATGGAACTAGAAGAAATCATCTTGACTGAGGCAACCCAGTCACAAAAAGGCAAACACGGTATATACTCCCTCATATATGGATTTTAAACATAGAGCAAAGGATTACCAGCCACAATTGACACCACCAGAAAAGTTAGGAAACAAGGAGGACCATAAGAGAGACATACATGGTCCCCCAGTGAAGGGGAAAGGGAGTTAGGAAAAAGAAGAAGGCAAAGGTGGGCACGAGGGAGCAGGAAGATTGAGTCAGGGAAAGAACAGAGGAGAATAAGAAAAGAGACACCATAAAAAAGGGAGCCATTATAGATTTAAAGAGAAATCTGGCACTAGGGAAATGTCCAGAGATCTACAAGGATGACTCCATCTAACAATCTAAGCAATAAAGGCTACCTTCAATGCCCTTCCCTGATAATGAGATTGATGACTTCCTTATATGCCATCCTAAAGCCTTCATCCAGTAGCTGATGGAAGCAGAAGCAGATACCCACAGCTAAACACTGAGCCAAACTCCTGGAATCCAGCTGCAGAGAGGGAGAAGTGATGAGCAAAGGAGTCAAGACCAGGCTGGAGAAACCCACAGAGACAGATGACCTGAACAAGGGGGAGTTCACAGACCCCAGTCTGATAGCTGAGAAACCAGCATAGGACTGACCCAGACCCCCTGAATATGGGTATTAGTTAGGAGGACTGGGCAGTCTATGGGGCCTCTGGTAGTGGATCAGTATTTATCTCAAGTATAGGAATGGACTTTGGGAACCCATTCCCCATGGAGGAATATTCTCTCAGCCTAGACACGTTGGGGAGGGCCTAGGTCCTGCTCCAAATGATATGACAGACTTTGAAAAATACCCATGGAAGTCTGCTCCCTGGGGAGCAGGAAGGGAATGAGATGGGGGTTGTTGGGGGGGGAACAGGGGAGGACAGGAGGGTGCGGGAACTGGGATTGACATTTAAAACAAGCTTGTTTCAAATTTAAATTTAAAAAATTAAAAATCTGGAATGCATGTAATTAAATAATCAATACAAAGAGAAGCAACTTTATAATAAATTGACTTCTCTAATGAAGTATGGTTTCTAGTGTTTGAAGAGGCACTGATCGTACCAAGCTTCACTCTACCTAACTGTTGTTTAAGGTGGGAGATCTGAATGACACAAAATGGACAGGTGGTAGTAATAATAATAAAAAAATTACAGTCTACACTGAAAATGCATATGGAGTCAAAATATTCTTCTACAACTATTACTTTTTGTAGCACTGGCAATAAAGCCTGAAGACAGATAATGGGGTTCAATCTGAAGACCAGAAAAGCAAAACAGCCAGCCACTACTCCTATCTCTACCTCAGACCAAAATCGTGAACCTGTCTCCACAAATTCTTAAGACTACTAGAGTGCATCTCTCTTGTCTCCTCCCACCTTATATTCCTCTCTAGCACTTGGATTAAAGATGTGAGCTCTGTTTCTCTTTTAGAATGATTCAGTCTCATGTAGCCCAAGGTGGTCTTGAACTCACAGAGATCCATCTGCCTTTGTTTCCCAAATGCCAGTGTTAAAGGTGTGGCCACCACTGACTGTTATCTATGGCTAACTAGTAGCTTAGCTTTTAACTATGTGTGTTGTTAACTAGTGACTTAGCTCTGCATTCTGTTCTTCAGATAAGCTTTGTTTGTTAAATTACAAACAATATATCACTACAACTTTTACTTTGTAAACAACATAAAAATGTCATTTCTTATAAAATAAACAAGTGAAGAACTAGACCTGAAAGGATAAACTACTCATGATTATATAGCCAAATTAAATAGTAAAGTTATGATTTCCTAATCTTTGCACTATTACCACCTCTTCCATGAAGGAAGAAGAAAAGTAGGTCCCTGAATCCTCACCCACCCCAAATAACTACAGTCAACTAAGAGATAGACACTAAGAGCAGGAGAAACACTGTTCCCCAAGGGTGAGCCCCCTAACTGATTATCCTATACCAAATGGTCAGGCCTTTTTCAGATTATACACATATAAGCAACACAAAACAATAATAAGGAACTGCCTATATTCTGGCATTAAATATAGTTCTATATGCTTATCTAAAATGAGATAATGTTTATTAAAAATTCATGGAAAAGACAAGAAATTAGATACATACAAATGAGATGTGTGCCAAGTATCTGTCAAGTTCACTGATTTTATTCACATACAATATATGATGCCTGATTTTGTTATAATGGGGATTAAGTAGACAAATACTAGGAAACAGGCATAAACACATATACTGCGCTATCTTATATGTAGATAATTGTCAATGTATCAAGTATTAACTATGTAATTCAATCTATCTCCCTTCCACACATTTCTTTCTACTAACTGGTATTAATATGTTGACACACTTTCATTTCTACTAACTGGTGTTAATATGTTAAGTCCTCATTTTCCTAAGTCCTCTCCTCATCCATATAACTACAACTTCCTTATATACATAAAATCATAGTATATTTGATTGTCTACATTCCTATCTTTTCCTACTATATTTGAAATTCTAGTGAGATTAGTAATTATCCATGCTTAGCATCAAAAGTTCAGTAAGCATTTAGTAAATACATTACTAAATAGATGTATAAAATATTAGTAGAAAATGATAAAAAGGTTCATATATGAATAAAATCTCAAAAAGAAATCTACATTACTGTTACTAGAATTCCACTTTACATATAACTAATATTTTACTTTATGAAAATATTTCAAAGTGTATCTTCATATCTAATATGAAGAATATAATAAATGTCTTCATTTTCAGTATATTTCCTAAGGAAACGCCTTAGTATCTATAACACTTGTAATTTCTTGCTTTACCTTTTAGAGTCATACTAAAGACTACTGTAAATGTGAGAAAGTTCAAAGTCATTAAGTTCATATCTCTGTTTTCCTGACTTACTTTTCTGTTTTGAAGAATATTGCACAACCATCCACATGTTTTCTTTCCTGCTCAGACATGATTTTGGCACGTGACTTTGGAGAAAAAAACCCATCATATCCACGATCCTTCAATGCTGGCAGAAATAGAGTAAAGTATTGCTCTGTTTCCACTTCCTAAGATGAAAGAAAAATTATTATATACATGACAGTGTTATTAAGACCAAACATACTCTGCACGAGTAAGGGGTGATTAAAAACCACATCATATATGTAATTTATCATGCATCTCTCTTATTGTGTCACTAGCAGGATTTTAAACATGAAGACACAAGAAAGACAGCATGACTTTCTCAAATTCGAAGTACTAATTAACAAAAGGAGTAGGATTATATTTCAGCTCTACTGACTCCCAAATTAGACTTGACTCCAATATATTTCACTTCCTCAAGACTAGTAATTAAACAAAGCTCATATGATAGGTTATATGGTAGTAAATATTAAATCTATCACCAAAAAGTAGAGATTAAATTTCTTATTCTCTTAAACTGTGCCATAAAGAAATAATAGCTGGAGTATGAAAGAATCAACAACAAAAATCTCAAATTCCAGAAAATTTTAGAAATAGCAATTATAAAATGTTCTTCTGATTTAACTATTAAATTAGAGACTTTATTCTTTGATCTACAGAACATTAAAACAAACCATTACAAATGAAATAATCAAACATGGAGGTGATGACACTGACATATAAAAGTGCTTTTAACAGTGTAATTTTATAGCAAAAACCTGTGGCTAACTGTCCTACAATAGGAAAATTGTAATCATAGGCACCTACTTAAAAATTTGATCGTAAGAATTTGATCAATAACATGCATTAAGTGAATAAACAAAGCATGTCAACAGTAAGTAGAATCTCATTTTATTAAAAATGTATGAATGTCAACTAAATGAAAAGAACAAAAAAAGAAATATACAATAAAATACTCCAGTGGCTTTAACATACTAGTAATTTGATGTGTAGGAGTGCATTTTATCCTGGTCATACTTTCAATTTTTGAACTTTCCCAGAATACTTTGTAATATACTATGGCTTTTAGAAATGTTTTCATAGACTCTGATTTATCTTTCAAACTATATTACACTTACAAAGGTATGAGCATGTTACTACTATGAATACTAAAGCAAAAGCTAGGCAGTGAATCATAGCCTAACTTCATTTGCTTCCTTTTCCCCCTATTCTGGTTGTTCTTACTGTTTATAAGAACATTTAATCCTTAAAGATTTTTTTATTTGTTGTGTTTCAAGTAATTTAAGACACAAAACAAAGAAATAAAACTACCAAACTATTTCATTTCCAAAAATTGTTTCCATTTTCAAAAATTGTTTCCTTGTTTGTTTTTGAGAAAAGATCTCACTATGTATCCATGACTAGGACCTACTATGTAGCTAAAAACAAACAAACAAACAAACAAATAGGAAGTCATCAGCTGTCTTCCCAGGATATAGTGAAAATGTGTAAAGCATCTTTAATGAATGGCAACTATTTGAGGTGGTGGCAATGAACAAGCTTGACTTAGCCATTCCATACTGTACAGATATATTAAAATACCATATTTAATAAATATAATTATTTGTCAGTTTAAAATTTTCAGAACATTTATTATGCTTTGAAGTTAATAAATTTTGAGCTAATTACTAGCTAAATATTTTGAGCTAATTACTAGTTAAAAAATTGGTTGAAAAGGAATTTAAATTTCTAAGGTATATTTCTTCTTCAGTTAAATTCAATAAATACAGTGTTATTAAATAATAGAGTTTAAAGCCTTCCTCTCCAATTCAAGGCTATGTAATTTGTATAACTGAGTCCTTCTTCAAAGTGGTCCACATACCAAGAGATCTGAGCCCTTAACAAGTCTTTAAAGGAATTGAAAGGGATTTTTAAATGATTTTTGAAGAAATCAAACAGATATAAAAATTTTACTAATATAGAGCTATATAAATCTACTGGACAAAAAAAAAAGAAACAAAATTAGGCAAGTCTAAATTTTAATAATAGTTTATATATAAAGTACATGACCCCACCGAATGGCATTGCCCTACATGTGGAATTGGGGAGGGGGGATGGGAGGGAAGGGTGGCCAGGGTGCATGTGAGGGGGGAAAGAGGGTAAGAGGGAGGGAGGATGGGAGAGCGAACTGGGATCAACATGTAAAATAAAAAATAATAATAATAATAATAAAAAGTACATTAAAATATGATTCACTGTTCAGTTTTTTAAACATTTAAATATTTAACTTTAAGGAACATCTTTGGGAAAACTTTCTTCTGAATTCAACTCTAAGTAAAACTTATATTCCTGAAAGAGTAGTAATCTTTTTGCAATTTTCTCTATCAGAAATTGTGATTAATTGTTCATAGGCGGCTTGTTAAGAGGGGTGACAGGCAAGATTAATTTCAGAAAATAATAAGTGCATCTGTGTCCTTGGTCAGCAATATAGTTAGTTACACTGTGGACATCTCTTTTAAATTTGTATTAAAATTATCCTTAATTTTTTTTCTAAAGAAAGGAATTATTTGTTTTGAGTTTTGCTTTGAACACAGGCTAGCTCCCAGAAAAAGTATCTTTTATTATTTTTAGTTCACCTTTAAGTTAAACACAATTTAATTTCTATAGTGTTACCTGAAGACTAATGATATCTGCGTCCCAGTTAACAATTTCTTCCATAATTCCCTTTTTCCTGTATTCCCAGTTTAATGCCCAGGACGGGCAATAGCCATATAGCTGCCGAGTAGCGTATTTATCACATAACACATTGTAACACATAACCGTGAATGATGCTAAGAAGCAGGAAAAAAAAATAGACAACAGGGAGGAAATTAGGCAACTATTTGTTAATAAATATCAAGAATATACATGCATAAGCACACAAATACCGTTCACATATCATTAAGGCAAATTGCCCAATGTAAGTTCTGATAATGTATTTTTCTTTGTTTCACTTTGAATGCAGGATTATTCACAGAGGTAAGATCTATGACTTTTACATTAACCTTTTAAGTTAAAGACAATTTCACTTAAAGTGTTACCTGATGATTTCACTGAAGTACATTAAACCAATGCTTACTTAATAGTCTGGATTTAACTATCCAGATTCAAAATTTTGAAGAAAACTTAATAAATTCAAAATTATAATTTACTGAGAGAAGTGTTTCGTTTAAATAAAAAAGCAAACTTTAGTTTCATTATATTTAAAGGGTTCTAAATTTCATTACTTCTTATCAAAATACTGATAATTAATATTCTGAGGCTCTATTATTACTTCCACTAATCTGACCCAAAATTGGGTGAACTAACAAAATTTAGTCATAAGAAATGTCTTTTTGCCAATCTAATATTCATTTCTGAAATAAAATTTTGTAAGATTCTGACTTACTTATAAAAACCACTATAAGCAAAATAATAATTTAGATGCCCTCACTACTCCAAAATATGCTCAAAGGCCCAGCAGTATCGATAATCACCTGAATGCTTGGAAATCCTAATTTCCGGCCACTAAATATCTGAGAAACAGGAACTAAAATTTAACAAAATCCTGAATTAACTTAACATGCATATTAAAATAATTTTCCTCAATAATTTTCCATATTGGGTACCCATTAGAATCTCTTTGTAGAGGCAAATAAATAAAAAAAGAAACAAAAACATCATCAACAACAAAAACGGATATCAAGGATAGAACTCTTTTTACTAATACATACTTTCAAAAGGGATACCACATGCTTATACCAAATCTACATGGTTGAGAACAACAAAATTAATCTGTAAGCAATTCAAGATGAAGTAACATTTTTGAAGTAGGATACGGTTTCAGTAATAGGAAAGGCAGTAAATTAACTGGTTCATGGCCACTTTGTATATACTGGTTTGAGTTATTTATATCCTCTGTATTTACTTTGGAAATGACCCAGAACCATTCCTAAACCACTACATCATCAAGTGAAACACCCTCAGTTTACCATATTCTGCCTCTCCAGATTTGGAATACCATTGTAAAGTGGAAAAGAAGTAAGACATAAGGCTTTGTTCATATACAAGACTTTGTGAAGTAAGATTTTCCTAGACAAGTCTAGCAGTTATAATTTGTCTAACAAGGACTAAACCCTGCATCAATGCCATGCTTACAGGTTTTAAATGGAAGTATAAATTAATTAAACGGCTATTAAAACTTTCTTACACTCCATTTTTATCTGTAAGATTTTTCACTAACTGGTCTTGATTACCGCAGTTAATGATTGCAACTGTAATTGTAAATCATTCTTAATTACCCTGAGTTATTATTATACACATCTCTCTATTCAACAGAAGAAAAGGGCAGTTTTCAATGTTGACACTTAGAATCTATTCAGGCAATACCAACCACACACTAAGAAGAATCATTACTACTTTTTCAAAACAGCTAGCCCTAAGAAGACATTACTTCAAGAATTCACTGACTAGTTAGTATTTACCTCTATGTATTGTCTCTGTTCTTAATAAAAATAAAGCTGTGCAATAAACAGTAGAAGCTTTTCTTCCAAATTGTGTTCAAGAAGGGATTAGAGCTTGAAAATTGTGCTCATTTTTTAATATATAAAACTCATTTTGTATTTTTAATTAGTATGTGTTCATCATACAAAATAATGGGTTTCATTCTCACAATTCATGCATCAGATATTTTGTTCATAATCACCCCTCCACCCCTGCAATGTGTCCTCTTCTGTAAGTTTCCTTCCTCTTCCCACATAGGTCCCTACCCTTCTACATTTATGGCCTATGTGAATTTTTTTCTTCTTAAATCTGGATTTCAAATACAAATACATGACGTATTTGTTTTTCATCACCTGGTTTAATTTCACTTAACACAAGATGAAAATCTAACCAAGGAAGTAACAGAGACTTCCATAAAGAAATACTCTTTTAAGAGCAGGAAAGACAAAACTCTCGCTACAGAAAGCCAATTATAAAATATATCTACCTAATCCAAGGAATTCAAGAAAACTTAAGTGTTTTACTTAGATCATTTAATATGCATCATACTAAATCAAGTATTATTTGTGGTAATTTTGAAACAATGTCTACTAACAGACTGATAAGGCTTTTCTACAGTGTAGTGACTATGAAAGAAACTGTATTGCACAGAATTATTTCTCAGCATTATTAAAATACAAAGAGAACCATGAAGAAGTTACATATTCCACACAATACTAAAATATTCTGAATCTTTTTTAAAAAGGCCAACAGATTAGGTGTAGTGGCACACTTTTAATCCCAGCACTCAGGAGGTAAAGGCAGGTGGATTCCTGTGAGATTAGTCTGGTCTACATAGCAAGTTCCAAGACAGCCAGACCTATGTACCACAGACCTATGTATCAGAGTGAGTCTGTCTTAGAAAACACACACACACACACACACACACACACACACACACACACTGAACTTTGAATTGAAATGAAATTAAGTATCATAAAAATACTTAATGGATGTGATTTCAAAGGCACTTATAATTCACAATTTAAAAAAAAAGACTATGTGTATGCATGAGTTCATATATATATATATATATATATATATATATATATATATATATATATATATATATATATATATATTTATTTCACCCTAGAACTGGAACTATAGATGATGTGAGAACCCAGGTCTTCTTCAAGACTAGCAATGCTCCTAACACTACTGAGGTTCTCTCTAGTACCTTCACAGTTTATTTTAAGTAGAATTTCCAAAACTTTAACACACAGTAAAAAGTCCTACAAAAATATCAAACTGTTACTGGTCTGCACAAAGACAATGGTTTAAATTTCATTCTGACATTACCACTAAGCTAACTTAAACTTTTAATTATCAATAGTATCCATTTCAAGACAGATAAAATACCTAAGAAAAATAAAAAATTTTCAGAAGAATGTTCATTATTGCTCATTTTTCTTAAATTGTATAAGGCCTTTCAAAAGCTGCAGCACAAGGAATAGTTTTCTAGCCCAGTGCACCAATGTAATAAGATACAAGATGTTTACTTATGTTTACTTATACAATAAGACTATCTTAATGTTTTTTAAAAGTCTATCAATACTTTGAAACCTATCTACACCTTGGGGGGGGGGGTGGGTAAAATGAAAGCCTATTAATTACAAATCTCAAATAAGTATTTATTTTAAAAGCCAAAGATGGAGAAGCCTACCTGATGGCAGAATTTGGTCTCGTTCTTTTAATGTAATCCATGGCCTCGGAGGAAGCTGCTCTGGATGAACTGAAACAAAAAAATTAAAACATCAAATAATCCTGTATGTTTACAAAAATCAGTATCATTTAGTTTCTAATACCAAATCAACCTATTTACTATTTGGCTATAATGGCCCACATAAGGACTTATCGAATCCTAGAATTTAATTAAGACTTTAAAACTGAAAGATATCTAAGAGATAGATATACAGGAATTAGTGGGTAAAAGTTCTATGATACGTGCCTGAATAAATTCAATCCCCATCCATGGAGCCTATGTAAAAATCCTTTTGCATATGTAATCCCAGGACTACTATAAGACAGAAAGAGGCCAGAAAATTGGCAAGAAGCTCAAAGCCCACCTAGCATGTTTGGCAGAAACAAGCAAGATAAGGAATCTTCTGACCTCCTCACGTATCCACAAACACAAACACTAAACCCATTTAATTAAATTTCAAAAATGAGCTAAGCAGAGAACATAAAACCAGTATCAGAAACGGACATTAAGAGACTCATTAATGTGCTGGGCAGTGATGGTGCATGCTATTAATTCCAGCACTCAGGAAGTAGAGGCAGGTGTATCTCTTTGAGTTCAATACCAGCGTGGTCTACAGTGCGAGTTTCAGACAGGCTCTGTAACTGAGAAAACCTGTCTTGAAAAACTAAAAGAAATGCATTAGTGATATTTCTGAATGTGTGATTTTATGAAAATTAAAACTTAAAGCAAAATATTTTCTTTTAATTACATAGGTAAGTCACAGTGATTTAGCTTTATTCCAACTACAAAATCAAAGCTATATAGAAAATTTAACATTCTGGTAAATCTTAAAACAGAAAACGGACATAAATTTTCTAATGAGGCTTTCACTACCCACTCTCTCTTCCACTGTTTTATAAAGTCAACGCAATGCAAGAGCAGCTCCCTCAGCCTCTTCAAAGCCAAGGACACAAAGATAAGAGTAGTTGAGATACTTTACTGTCAATTTTCTGTAATGTCCTATCCCAAAAGATCTCCCTAATTTACCCTAAACCTGCAATCACTTGGATTCCAGGAAAATATAGCCTTCCAAAATCACCCTGCCTCCAAGACAAAGACAATTATTTATGATGCTCTGCTACACCAGAAACAGACCATTTCCCAAGAAGTAAGAACTTTTCAAACCCACCTTGTTGAACCAGAGTGAGACTACTGACAGGACACAGTGTACAAATTACAAAAGATAAAAATCACTGGCTTTTAGAATAAATGGATACAGAGAGAGAGAGAGAGAGAGAGAGAGAGAGAGAGAGAGAGAGAGAGAGAGAGAGAGAAACAGACTTTTAAAATGAGGAAATATGCTAGGCAATGGTGACTCACGTCTTTAATCCCAGCATTTGGGAGGCAGAGGCAGGGGGATCTCTGTGAGTTTGAGGCCAGCCTGCCTACAGAGTGAGTTCCAGGAGGGTCAGGGATAACAGAGTAACCCTGTCCCCAAAAATAAATAATGAAATCCATAACAAAATAGATTCTAAATAAACTTCTGTAGTTTTTCAGAAACATCAAAGTCCTAACAGATTATCCATTGGAAAACGCCAATTTAAATTACACTGGAAGCCTAAGGAAACACTCCAACTTTGACAGCTACATTAAAAAAGAAAACAAAAAAAGAACTGCCAGGTGAAAACTACATATGCAGTAAAAATATCCTTTGGAAATCAAGGAGCTGGGCATGAGTACACACATGTAGTCCTGACACTGCAAACTACTGTTAGCCTGAGATTAGTAGAGGAGAATCATAAGGAAATAAAGCTGAATATGTAATGGAAAACTAAAAAACTGATCACTAACACAGCTGTTTTTAGAGAATGGTCACTGCTAAAGGAAGCTCTCAAAACAAAAAGCAAAATATAAGGGATAAAATTAGGAGGATTAACATTACCCATTTCACCATCACTTCTTAAATTGTATTTGATGGCCAAAGGAAAAAAAAAATTATAATAACTATTATAGTACCAAGTATGGCTTCCTAGACTATAGTTAAAGTAAGTCATAAGTCACAATAAAATCTTAGTGGAGTGAATACAAAGTATGACTCAACTATTCAACATATCCTTCAAATACAATATAGAATATTTAAAAATAATTAACTTTTCAAAAAGCAAGAATAGCTATTTGATATCCAATGAAGTAGTTTTCAGGACAATAAAAAATAGAACATTAGTTACATAATGAAATGATCAAACCAAAAAATAGAACATGATTACATAATGAAATGACCAAACCACTAACTATTAACAACCCTAACATGTATGTGACAATCAACAGAGCTTAAAATACCAGAAACAGGGGCTGCAAATACAGCTCAGCAGTTAAAATTATTTAGTGCACTTGCATAGGAAACTAAGTTCAGTTCCTAAAACCCAAAGTGTAGATCACAACCATCTGTAACTCTAGTTTCAGGGTATCAGATGTCCTCTTCTAGCCTCCTTGGGCATCATGCATGATCATGTATAAATGCATGTATACATGCAGGCAAACTCTCAAACACATAAAGTAGAAATAAATCTTGAAAAAAAAATACCAGAAGCAAAAGCTGACAGATGAACAGAGAGATAAATAAATACATAGTTATAGCTGAGAATTTTTAACTCCTTCATATCTCCATTTGATAGGATTACCAGATGGGAAATTTGAAAAAATATAAGAGGAATTTTGAGTGCCATACCAACATGTTCCCATTTACATTTTTATACTATTCACCAATTATATAATGAGCAAGCTTTTCAAGAGTTCATGGAATACATACTATGACAACCAATACCTTGGACCATAGATAAACTAATCTAAAAACTGGGGTAAGCCTTAAATATGTTATCTGAATGTTCCTACATATAATCAAACAAGAAACCACAACAGGAAAACTACCACACTTGTATATTAAGCAATACACTTCTAAACACTCCACTGATTGAAGATAAAGTCACCAAAAATGTAAACTACATTGAACTGGTTGAAAATATGAAGGAAAGCCAGATGTTGGTGGTGCACGCCTTTAATCCCAGCACTTGGATCTCTGTGAGTTAGAAGCCAGCCTGGTCTACAGAGCTAGTTTCAGGCCAGGCTCCAAAACAATACAGAGAAACCCTGTCTCGAAACGGGAAGGAAAGGGGAGGGAGGGAGGGAGGGAGGGAGGGAGGGAGGGAGGGAGGGAGGAAGAAAATGTAAAGGTAACACAGACATACTTATGTTGAAAGAGGAAAGATTTCCATTATAATTTAAGTTACTACCTCTGAACAAAATAAATCTAAACCAAGCTGAGGAAACATTAAGTTAGAAAGATACAAAAAATGTTAAAAACGAAACGGCATGCTTAGCACACAGAATTAAGTATTTGAAGTAATAAGAAACAGGCAAATCTACAATTTTAGCAGTCTAACACAATATGAATGAACCAAAGTGGTTATTAAATATACACTCATCACACAGAAACAATAAATGTTTAACAAACATAAACATATGTGTGTGTGTGTATATATATATATATATATATTAATTAATTAAAGTCTACATCAAACAACTACACAGGCAATATTCAGGGTGCGCACTTAACACCTAAAAAAATTAAGAATGTACTAGCTCATAATGTATTAAAATTTTTAATAAGAGTATGTTCTCTAACCACAATAGAATTAAGTTAAAAATCTTAGCTTGAACTCTCATGGAAATAAGAAATAAAATTCTATGTGATTCACAGGGTAAACAGGGGTATTAGTAAAAGCTGAGGGACTGGAGAGATGGTTGCTCTTCCAGGACCCAGGTTCAATTCCAAGAACCCACATGCCAGCTTATAACTGTCTGTAAATCCAGATCCAGAGGATCTGATGCCAATGCATATAAAGTCAGATAAATTTAAAAAAAAAAGTTTTTAAAAAGTGCTGAGTTGGGTAATAATAATATAAATGGAAGCCCATGGGAAACATTTAAAAACCGTATTTAGAGAGACATAAATGGATATTATTGATCCAGATTTCAATTTTTTAGAAAAAGAACAGCAAATAAAACACAAAAAAGTAGAACTGAAGAAATAGTTAAGAAATTAATGAAACTTGAAATAAACATGTAATAAAGGAGAATCAATAAAGCCAAAAGTTAGGTTCTTCTCTCCCTAGAAAAAACTGACAGATATCTAGGAGCAAGACTTTCTACAAAGTAAACTAAAGCAGCAAATATTAGTATCTCGCATAAAAGAAATACCATTCTATATCCTATGGACATTAAATGGGTCATAAAAACATGTTCTGAACTTCTTTGTAAAGAATGACATTATATAAAATGCAGTAATTTTCAGATAACATTACTTTCAAAAACAAAGAAATGGAAAGCAGAATAGTACTGTAATTACTTAAGAAAATTAAACCAGCAACCAAATGGTGACCACTGCCAGCATGTACATCTCAGATAATAACTGCCATGTTTCTAGACAGAGAGATGGTTCAGCAGTTAAGAGCATTTATTTGTTATGAGCAGTTTTCCCTGCCAGTCTGGTCCCATAGGTGCGTCAGCCCCAAATAACACACAGCAACGCTGTATTAGATATAAAGTTGTTGGCCTGTTACTAGCATTTCTTATTGGCTAGCTCTGTCTTAAATATTAACCCATTTCTATCAATATAAGTATTTCCACGTGGTCTTGCTCAAGACAGAGGGTCTGGACCTTACATCTTGACTCTATTATATTTCACCAAATCCTCCTTGTCTCCTATCTTGCTTTCCTATTGGCCAACAGGGCTTTATTCATTAACCAAAAAGAAAAACATATTTACAGAATGACATCTCCCATCAATTTCTCTTACAGAGAACCCAGTTTTGATTACTAGTACCCACACAGCAGCTCACAAACATCTGTAATTCCAATTCTAGGGGATCCAATTGCTTCTTCTGACCTCTGCAGGCACTGCAGACATGTAGTACAAATACATACAGAAAGGCAAGTACACGCAAAATAAAGCGTTTATAAAATTAAAGTCGTACTATAAAACTTCTTGCAAAGAAACTTCATGCCTAGATATATATTCTGCCAAACCACAACAACAAAAAAAAATATTCTCATAAAACAAAATGACAACAATGAAGATAAAAGTTGCTGGCAATTCTGAATCAAACATAAATGCAAACAACTCTAAAAAATATATTAAACTAAACTTAGTGATATACAAATAATTATTCTACAAATATGGCATAACTTATAGAAAGCAACTAACATTAAATAAAAAATTAAGAGAACAATGAATATATTGTATCTCAGTCCAGTGGTGATACACACCTTTAATCCCAGCACTAAGGAGGCAGAGGCAAGCAGATTTCTGTGTTTGAAGCCAGCCTGATATATACAGAGAGTTCTAGGACAGCCAGGACACACAGAAACTCTGCCCCGAAAAACAGAAAGTAAATAAAAATAAATAAGTAAATAAATGTATCTCAGTCAAGTATCAGGATTTAACAAAAAATTAACATCAACTGAATTAAAAAAAAAAACTAAACATTTTTAATCTCAGTCTATACCTATAAAATTTAAAGATCCTGGGGATGGAGAGATGGTTTTGTAATTAAGAGTCCATGCTGCTCTTTCAAAGGGCCTGAGTTTTGTGTCTAGCATTTAATATCAGACAGCTCAAAACTATAATCAGCCCAAGGGAACCTGGCACCCTGTTCTGGCCTCCTTTGATGCCTCCCCATATGTGGCATATATAATGACCTCATCATTTAAGAGGCAAGTGAATCTCTTGAGAGTTTGACACCAGTCTCATCTACATTATGACCAGAATAGCCAGGGCTGCACAGTAAGACTAAAGACTCTTAAGGTCTCAGCTGTAGTAGTAGCAATAGCAGCAGCAGCAACAACAACAACAACAACAGTAACAAAAGTAATAATGATCATTTTAAAACATAAAACCTTCTACAAGAAATCTTATCACATTGCTTCATAAACAGAAAGTACTCACCCACTTGGGGGGAGGGTAGGTCCTGACTGCATAAGGAAGAAATTCTAAACCTATAGCAGTTATAAAAGCAATCTGTAATATATCAGCTACTGATAACATCTAGACTCCACTGCTTTGTCATTAACACTTACCAGCAAGGAGCTGGGCAGCGGTGGTGCATGTCTTTAATCCTATCACTCAGGAGGCAGAGTCAGGCTCTGTGCATTCAAGGCCAGCCTGATTTAAAGATAGAGTTCCAGGGCAGGCTCCAAAAGCTACAGAGAAACCCTGTCTCAAAACACCTCACCTTGCCAAAAGAAAGAAAAAAGTTACCTGCAAGATTGTCAAGCATGAAGTTCAGTAGCTTTCGGGTTCCATCTGGGTCCTGGTATAAGCTCATAATATCTTGTGATAAAGGATTGCCTTAAATAGAAAACAAAAATAAAAACATGACAATTACAATTTCAGGGTATACATTATGGGACAAAATACTTATTTCCCAAACTGAATTTTACTGTTTTATTCATGATACACATATAAAGAAATTATAATGGATATTAAAATACTTTAGATAGCCATAAATAGTAACTTCAAAAGTTATTCCCAAATTTCAGTGTATGAACCTAAAATCTGAATTTGTCAAAAAGAAATACACACATGCATGTACATAAGTGTGTGAATATATATATATATATATGTATGTATGTATGTATACATAATAATGATTTCCTTTTAAATTACCCTATAGAGTCCACATTATCTTTAAAAACAGACTGATATCCAAAACATAACAATTCTATTTAAGGAGGAATGAATAATATCATAAAGAGGTCTCAGGCCAGTGAGATGCGTGGGGTAAAGCTGCTTGTTGCCAAACCTGATGACCTAAATTTTATCTTCAGGAACCACATGGTAGACGGAAAATCAACTTCTATAATAGTATTGTCCTATGACTAAAACATGTGCCTCCCTTGCATACAAATAGATAAATGTAAAATATTTGTATTAACATTATATGAGGAAAATGCAAATATTTCAAACAAGAAAATCCATTGCCAAAATAACTTAATTGAAATGTAGAAGGATAGTTTTGTTGTAATAATGTGAAAAATGTTTTGAGTATTGAGAAAAGAGCTGCATCAAAACACACGATACCTGTATAATATATATCCTTAATAAATGAAGGAAGCATTAATTAAGTAAACATATAATTATCTAGCATTCAGACCCAGGAAAGCAAAACTCATCAAAGGTCTAGACATGGAGTTCTAAATTGTTAAACTATCAGTAGTTCATTTACCCATCAACATGTAGTTTACAGAAAAATAATGACCATGTTAGGAGAATGTATAAGTCCTGGAAATTTCATGTATGACTGAAGTGTAAAATGATGTGACTATGCTGTATGTCTGTTTGGCAGCTTTCAGTTAACTTCAAAGGATAAAAGGAAAAGGGTGTTGGAAATGCTCTGGACCTTCATCTGAGTCCTGTTCTCAGAGGTATGCAGTGCACCTTCTTCTGACTGCTATTTCCAAGCATACAGTCAGTCAAGCTGGATTCTTAAATATTAGGGTACTTTGCAGTATGTCATTATAACTTAAGTACCACAGGAGGAAAAAAGTTTGGCAGATATACTGAAAACAGTGAAGAGGGGAAAACAGATTCAAGGAAATTACTAAAGAAAACATAAATGGGTCTCAAAATTCTGAATATTAAATAGAAATAAAATTTAAAATAAAAGAGTTTATACATTACAGTTCTAGGAAACATGGTTTCTCTCCAAAATGCAAAATGACTGAAAGTTACCGTCCCTATCTTTACAACCAGTAACTGGTAATCCAAACTACTGTAGAGTATGTGCTCCAAAAGTCCTGCCTGGTCCTAAAAACTATTTTCTCCAAATCAGAGTTTTATGAAGGCTTCATAGATCTACAAGAAGAAAAAATACATTCCATGTGTCCCCCTCTTCTAGTTTTCAATAGTGATGGGAAAATATTTGAGGACCTTAAACCCTGGTACCAACTGACAAGCTTCTTCTCCCTACTTAATAACTACACAACAGTGTGCCTTCACAGTAACAGCAGACTGTTGCTGAAAGAGCCTTTGGTCTCACACCTTGCTTCAATGTGTCTGAGCAAACACAAAAACAGAACAGACAAGATAAGGACATTTGAAGCAGTTCTAGCCTTTCATATATCAAATAAAGGAAGTAATAAACAAACTTAACCCTATATAGAAAGACAGGAGGATGGCCAACCTATAAATAGGAAAAAAATTATAAAGTATTGAAAGCCAATTTTAAAAATTGGCATAAAAGGGGAACCACATTTTATGTAAGAGAAGTAAGAATCCGGCAAAAGAATTCAGGAAGTATGGGCGAGGTACTTTGGAAGAGGAAGATTAAATACGAACAAAGTAAAATTATATATATAGATGAAAACACTGTAACCAAACAGTTAAGTTTGCATACTTGAAAAAAAAAATTAATGCCTGAGTTGATAGATGCTGCACAATATACACAAAGTTTACTAAAGGATTTAGTTTACTGAACAAAATGCATTTTAATACAAACTAGATCATGACAATGACAAAGAGAACACCTTAAAAACAGACTGGATAAAAAGATCAAATACATCAGAATATGATAAACAACAATGGTGGCATCTTTGAAAAGCTAAAAATATTTTTCAAAGGGTCATATAAATTATACTGAAGATTTCTAATCTTCACTGTTGTAGAATATTGTTTGTATTACAGTGTAAAGATGTGTCACTCTGATTGGTTTAGTAAAAAGCTAAAAAAAAAAAAAAAAAAAAAACCAATAGCTAGGCAGGAGGTAAAGGTGGAACTTCTGAGCAAAAAGAAGGGGTAGAGGAGATGAACCTAGGCGTGGGAGAGACACACCAGAGGACACAGAGAGGAAACAAGACAGGCAAGATAGGTAAAAAGCCATGAGGCAAAACATAGGTTAATATAAATGGATTAATTTAAGAGGTAGTGGGACAAGTCTAAGTTATAGGATGAGCTTTCATAATAAGTCTCTGTGTAGTGATTCATGGGATGGCAGTCCAAAAAAGCCTGTACACTACTTGTAGTGATATATTGTTTGTAATCTAACAAATAAATCTTGCCTGAAGATCAGAATGCAGAGCTAAGCAATTAGTTAGCTCTTAACAACACAGTTAAGAGCTAAGCTACTAGTTTGTCACACTCCTAAGTCACTAGTTAAGTCACAGAGGACTGGCAGTGGAGGTCACACCTTTAATTTCAGCACTTGGGAGATAGAGGCAGATGGATATCTGTGAGTTCAAGGCCACCCTGGGCTTCATGAGAATGAAATCAGTCTAAAAGAGAAACAGAGCTCATGCCTTTAACCCCAGCACTAGAGGGAATATAAGGCACGAGCTCAGTGCAGTCTGAGGTTTTGGTGGTGAATACTGCAGTCTGTAGTCACTCTGAGGACAGGATCATCCATCCCCCTTTGGTCTTAACCAAAGAGGTGAGAACTCTCCAGTGGCAGGCCACTTTGCGTCTCTAATCTTCAGCTTTAACCCCAATAGCTGTCTGGGCTTTTATTACTTGTGCTACAACTACTTTCCATTTATCAACAGAAAAGAAAATAGAGTCTACACCCCAAAAAAAGATGTAAAAGAACTTTATAACTTCACTTAAATATTTATGTAGCATCAGTCAATGCCAGAGGAAAAACAGAAAAAGAAAAAAGTGGGAAACTGCTTTTGAAAAATGGATAATTGCTTTAAAGACAGAAACTATAAGCATTCATTCAAGAAAGAGATTTTAAAAAATAATCAAAAGTGGCAGAGCAGGAGTCTTCAAATCTGCCACTCCATAAAAGGGAACAACAAAACTGATAAAAATTAAAGTGGTTCTACTAGCAACTAAGAGCTGTAAAATGGCTATAACTATGATGAGGATTCGGAAGACTAATTAATATGCAACTGAGAAGACAGAATGTTACAAACTAAAATAGAAAATTATCCGAGGCTAACTTTAATCCCTTTTCAGAGTTATTGTCAACCCCTGTATTAGACCTAACATGGTTGTGACTATCAAGTAAAGCTTTTGAGATTAACTACAAGTAAGCTATCAGCTTCCACTAGCCCTAAAGTTAAGAGTAAGACAACATCCCACTTAGCTGATGGTTTTCTATCAATGTATTTGGTAAATATATTGATTATGGCTTCCTTTTGCTCTATAACTATAAGTTCATATGATCTCTTGCACCATGAAACATGCTCATGGCAATCTGAACACTTATATCTGGCTCAGAATCAACTGCCTTATTCTATCTGGATGCAAGAGTAACAAATCAGCTATATACTCCATAATGACATTCAACAAACCATGACATATGTGATGGTGGTGCCCTAAGATTAAAATGGAGCTAAAAACATTTTATCACAATGTAACATAACTGCCTTCTTATCATCAAAGCATGATGTATTCATCATCTGTGCATTTGTTATGATGTCAGTGCTGCCAGCTGCATAAGATTATAGGATATATAATTATATAGAATATATAATATTTAATAACAAAAACTGCTACTTATTCATATATTACATTATACTAGAATATATCACTACCATACATTAAAAAAAAGTTTATTATAAAATACATGCCTGCTATATCACTTTACCATCTCACATTTACCATATTATTGGACTGCATTAAGAGATAAGATAGGGTTCCTAACCTTACCATACATTCTATGATAGTCAAACAAAGATGAACTTGGCTAAAAGCATATTTTTAAGAATATACTCCTGTCCTTTCAGTAATGTATTACTCTGAGATCTTGAAAAAAAAAAAAAAAAAAAAAAAAAAAAAAAAGAACTACCAAACGGCTCCAGCACCCAGAGAGAATTCACTTAAGGGGAAAAAAATTGATTAAGAAAAATGACGTTTGAAATTTTTATTTCTGATCCTGCACTGACTGCCAGAGCAACCCAACTAGAGCTCTTTCAGCTTCACATCATGAAGACTAGTCTTTATCTGTATGGTGTCTCTCTGACTGCTGTCCACAGCTGAAGGATCTCCTCCCCACCTCCCCAAATGCTCTAGTAAAAGGGTGATAGAGTGTACAAAATTATTTATAGTTGTAAGCCTAGCCTGTAACGGCTGAACCTGGGTTTGGAAAATTATTAATAGCTAATTACTGGCAAAGTTTAACTTTGCGGAAGTGGGGGAGATGGTAGAGGTAGAATAAACAATAGGCTGAACAAATGAAAATCTTCAGAATTCCTACAGTTTATAGTGCATCCACATACAAAGGGCTATATACAGGAAAAGACTTAAAAACAGCTTATTTCACCACTAAGGTAGTGATATATTACTTATGATCTAATAAAGCCAATGAGGACCAAAATACAAAGTTAGCCACACTAGACAGCTATAGAATCTGGGTGGTGGCGGCACACATCTTTAATACCAGCACTCAGAAGATAAAGGCAGATGGATCTCTATGAGTTCAAGACCACCCAGGGCTACATTAGCACGCATCAGTCTAAAAGAGAATTACAGTTCAAAGCTTTAATTCCAAGCCTAGAGTAGTATATAAAAGAGTGTTTCAGGATGCATTCTGAGATTTAGCCTCCAGTCATGTTCAGGAGAGGAAGCAGTCTGAGGCTTGGTGGAAAGCTCGTAAAGACAGGATCACCCCCTTTTGGACTGAGTTAGAAGAAAGAGCTAGTGGCCGGCTGCTTTGCTTTTCTGATCTGCAGCTTAAACCCCAATATCTGGGTTTTTTTATTTTTTGTGTTACACCTTGACCTTGAAACTATGTCCAGGCAGGAAGCAAAGCTACCAGACAGCTGTAAAGTTCCAGCTTAGCAATAAAGTGTGTTCCAAATAGAATCACAAAACAAAGCAGGAAAATTTATTGGTTCCAAGCATTTAAAGAAAATCTCAGACCCTGAGTAAAGACTTCAGTGGCCACAATACAAAATTACCTCTGAAAATTCACTAAAGCAAGAAGAAAAACTGTAAGAGCAACACAAACACATAATTACAGTACAAGATAAAATTCTGGTTTTTCTGAACTGTCATGTTTACTTAAAGGTCCAATTCTAACCAAAAAAAAAAAAAAAAAAAAAAAAAAAAAAAAACTATGAAAAATACAAAGAAATAATACATTATGAGCCAAGCTAAGGGATGAGAAAGCAATAGATAAGAAAACTGTTCATCAGTTACTTATAATATCAACAGTCTGACCTTAAGGGTTCAACTTAACTGTTAAGGTTTAGGACAGTTCAAAAGCAGTATGTGTTTAGAAGAAGCCATATTTCAATTCTAGTATTTTATCAAGCTAATAAAACGTAGTCAGCTATCTTGGGATGATAGGCAGCTGTTACAAGCTGCAGTTTCCAGAAAAGCACAAAAGCATAGTGTACTGTGGTTGAGTTTAGTGTAGTTAAATATACTTTCCAATTAAAATGGATTTATTACGATGTAATTCCATTGTAAGTAGAGAACCAGCTGCAAGTGTAATGAGCCTTAAAAATTGTCTAAAGAATTTAAAAAGCCAGGCATGTAATCCTTGGATTTAGGAGGCTGAGACAGGAGGATTATAAGCTCAGGGTCATCATGTGTTAAACAATGAGAAACTGCCTCAAAATCAAATATTGAAGGATAGTTTCAAATTGATTTTTTTTCCACCTGAAAAATAAATGTTAAAAAAAAAACTATAGAAAGAAAAATACGAGAAAACAATGAACAACAACAGGAAATTCTAGAATAGCTCAACAATCTTGACAGCTAGGAGCAAAGGACCAAAAGGTGAAGACATATGAGATTACACAACATAACAAAAGTTAAGAAAAAGATATGATGAAAGGCATCTTAGATATATACCATGAAGAATACCAACATGATAGGAGTCCCAAAAAGACAGAATTAAAACAGTTAAAGAACTAGTGGTTAAAACCATCTCAAATCTGATGAAAACCATTAACATACATATCCATCAAGCTTACCAAATTCCAAGTGGAATGACAAAATGTAAGAGGTGTACAACTAAACTCTAGCAAAACCATGAAAAACTAATATAAAAAAAATTGTCAAAAGAGGCAGGAAAAGTAAGGTATCATGGACACAACTCAGTTGGCTTACTAGCTGAAATGCTACAAGAAACTCACCTTCCCACACAAACACATTTAAAGTGGGCTTCATGTTTCCCCTAGTACTCACAGTGTGCCATGCAGAAACCAGGGCCATTTGAGAACTTCACCTTTCAACTCATCAGAACTGAGCCAGCAATTTATTTCATAAACACTCTTTTTATTTCTTACTCTCTACTATTATTTAATCTCCACTCTGCATATGACTTAGGATAGTTTTACTACATCTTTTCTTCTTTCTCTCATCCTTATCTCCTCTTTTTAAAATCTTCCACAGCTTTAACAAGCTCAAAATCTGTGGACCCTAATGCCCCCACACCCGAGCTACTTTACGCACCTCAATTTTGTTTTCTTTCCAAGTCTAATATTTAATCCTTATCCTTACCCAACCTACTTCTCCCCAACTTATTTATTATCTAAAATATGAGCATTCTTTGTGACATTCTTAGTTGTTCATCCTCCAACAGTTAATAATGTCAAATGGATCTACTGCTATTAAATGACTAAGATAACACCTGTACAGTGGTTTTCAAGAAGCTGTGACTGCTCTAGCAGTTACTGTCCCATGCAGAGTTTACACCAGGCACCCGGATTGCCTGGACTGAGAACTACACACAACTCTAACACATTTAAGTCCCACATGAATACTACAACTACTTCCACTGAGAGAATGAAAACAAAATCAAGCACAGTAATGCCAATACATAAATAAAAGAGAAAATATAACTTTTCAAAATCACTGATCCTATAGTAATGGCATATGATGACAGTGAGATGGAAACCAAAAGACCTCAATAGGATTGTTGTGTGTGTTCAAAGAAATCAGAACACAAGGAAATAAGTCAGTGTGAAATACAAAATAATTTAGCAAATTAAAAAAAAAGCAAAGAAATAAGATGAAACACTGGGTATTAAAAACACACTAAGTCAAATAAAAAATTATTGAGTCTCAACCAATAGCACAGATCAAGGACACAGAATATCTGAACATGAAGAAAAGTAGAAGAACTAGATCAATCAGGCAGGGACAAAGCTAAAACAGTTTAGAAAGATACAAGTGGGACTAAAACATGTATGAAATTCTGAAATTACCAAATCTATACATAGTAGGCACAGAAAAAAGAACAGAACACAGTTCATTCTAAAGGCATAGAAAACATTTTTAAAATAATCATAACAGAAATTTCCCCATGTTTAGGAAAAGAGACAAGGCCAAAGAACTAGAATAATCAAATAAGAACAAAGACAAAGACCATGGCAATGGGAATTCCAAGGTATATGTAATACTCTGAAAAGACCAAATCTACAAAGAATGAACATAGAAAAGAAGACTCTTAAAAGCATCATGATGGAAAATGTCCCAGAATTAAGAAAAGAATCAACTCAAATAAAGCAGACATTTAGGATTCCAACCAGGGAAGAGAAAGAAGGGGGGGGGGGGGAAATACCTTGATTGATTATAACTAAAACACTAAACATACAAAACAAAGTTTGAAAATAGTAAAAGAGAAATCCAACTCACACATAGGCCCATCAAAATAAAAGTAGATTTTTCAACTGAAAATTTAAAATCCAGATGGCCTGGACAGATGTATCTTAAGTTCTGAAAGACAACTGCCAACCCAGATTAATACAGGTATACTAATAAAGCTATCTATCATAATTGAGGAAAAATTATGCAATAACAATAATAAAGGCTCAAAGAATTTTTGACTACTAAGCCAGCTCTACAGAAAACACTTAAAGGAATCCCTCATATTGAAGAGAAAAATTTATGTGGCTACAGGAAATAAATATTAAGCAAGAGAAGAGGGGTTAAAAAAACCAAACACTACAAAAATCAACAAAGTAACAGGAATCAATACATACCTTTTAAGATTAATTGTGATTATTAATGGTCTCTGAAACTGCTAGAAAAAAAAGTAGGGAGTACACGTCAAGACATAGGTATAGTTAAGAACTTCCTGAATAGGACTCCAATTGCTCAGGAATAATCAACAAACCAGAGCTCATAAAATTAAAAAGCATTGTACAGCAAATGAAACTGGTAATCAAGTGAAAAGATAGCCTCAGAATGAGAAATCTTTGCCAGCTATATTTATTATCTAACACGGGATTAGCATTTAGAATATACAAAGAACTTCTCAAGTAGCTAATTAAAAAAAAAAAAATACAAATGGCTGATAAACATTTCAAGTGTTCAACACCACCAGAGAGCAGGAAAATGTAAATGAAAACTACCTTGAGAGCCCATCTGACCCTAGTCATATGGCTATGGTCAATAAACAAATGGCAACAAATGCTGGAAAGAGTGTGGGGAAAGAGGAATTGTTAATTGTTAGTGAGACTGTAAACTAGTGTAGCCACTATGGAAATCAGTGAAGTAGTTTCTCAAAAGCTGAAAAAAGATCTATAATGTGACCAAGAGACACCACTCCTGAGCATACACCCAAGATATATACAGCACTCCTAGGCATGCACCCAAGATAGATACAGCACTCCTGAGCATACACCCAAGCACTCTAGCATACACCCAAGATAGATACAGCACTTCAGCATACACCCTAGATACAGCACCCCTGAGCATACACCCAGCACCCCTGAGCATACACCCAAGATAGATACAGCACCCCTGAGCATACACCCAAGATAGATACAGCACTTCAGCATACACCCAAGATAGATACAGCACTTCAGCATACACCCAAGATAGATACAGCACTTCAGCATACACCCAAGTAAGATACAGCACTCCTGAGCATACACCCAAGATAGATACAGTACTCCTGAGCATACACCCAAGATAGAATCAGCACCCCTGAGCATACGCCCAAGATACAGCACTTCAGCATACACCCAAGATAGATACAGCACTCTAGCATACACCCAAGACAGATACAGCACTCCAGCACACACCCAAGATAGGTACAGCACTCCAGCATACACCCAAGATAGATACAGCACTCCAGTATATACCCGAAGGGTTCCACAGAGTTCTACACTCTCTCGCAGAAGTGTACCCACACCCGTGTTCACTGCTGCTCCAGTCTACAACAGCTAGTTAATAAATGTCCATCAACTGATTAATGGATGATGAAAATGTAGAACATACACACAATAGCATTTTATTCAGCTGTAAAGAAAAATGAAATTATAGAATTTGCAGGGAAATGTTTGGAACTGGAATACATTATATTAAGTGGGACAACCCACTTAATATAATGGTCAGGAAGCTAGAAAGTGCTCATAAGAGGTAGAAGGAAAAAGATATTAAGGAGTGAAGGGATAAAATACTTGTGATAAGATTTAAGTGGGGATAGGGGGAAGGAGACAGGGAAGGGGTACTGAGAGGTGGGTTAAGCAAAACTAAGGTTGTATGGAAAGCCCTTACATAAATACACTAATTTGTAAACTACTTAAAGTATTCAAAAGAAAAGTTTGAACACAGGTAGCCTGCCAGGGTGAACAAAGATAGGGATTATTAAAATAAAACCCCAGTGCCAGGCATGGGACGAACTGTTGGGGGTGGGTAGTATAGGCCCTAAAACAACACAAGCTACTGCCATTGCTTTTGGTTGCCACCATAACTAGATGCATAACATACAAAATATTGTTTTGCAGGACAAAGAAATTAATCTGGAACTGGCCTAAAAACATTCTCCCTAGTGGCTGGTATTCAGAGTACTGGAGGATGCTATTCAGGCCAGTGGAGGAGAAAAAAGTCATTAATGGTATTACTCAATAGTGTACCCAGAATGCTATAATACCTATTTGCCAGGCAAAATGTGCCCACTGGTGCAATAGAAACATGAAGATCATGAGGTAACCAATTGCTTTCCAATTGGATCTGAGGTCTGCTCTACAGGAGGAAATTCATGCAAGGTATTGTAAACCCTGGCCTAACATGAATGCTGCTTTGTTAAGTGGACAGTTTATCAAATTGCCTTCTACAAATTTTTGTTTATGCTCATATATTAGTGCTGCTTGCAGCTTTGACAGAAAAGCTCTTCATGCAGTGGGCAATGGTTTGTTATACAGACTCATAATTAGTCAAAAGGCTAACACACAACTGTTGAGTGCTTGGGCTTAAATGGAACATCTACATCAACCCTTTGATCCACAAGGCTCAGCAAAACAGAATTGAGGACAGAAAGAAAGTAACAGCTTGAAGGAACTCAGTGTTTAGCTATGGTTACCTACGTAAGACCTATACAAGATCAAGCCAACATCAGTCAACATTCCAGCAAGCACTATTTGGACTCAGTGGATCCCCATTCAAAAATAAAAGGACAGTACACGAATGTAGAAGGAAGACACATTGAGTCTAGGGAGAGGGAGAGAGGAGCTGAGGGCAAATATAATCAATTGCATGCATGTATGAAAACTGTCCAAAGTAAATCTTTTTTATTTTTATTTTTTAAATGAAAGTATGGGGGTGAGAACTGATATTCCATGGGATAGAGCCCAGAAGCTATATTTACAATAGAATTTTAAAAATTATAAAAGAAAACAAGATCATTATATTAAAAAAGACCAAGAATATGCAGTAACTGTAAAATACACATGCATCCAACACCAAATTTCGCTATCCCATGCTTACTAAAGGGCAGAACAGTCAGAGAGACAACAAAAACATGAGAAGTCAAGTATACTGCAGACCCAGTACACCTAACAGACATTTATAGGACATTTCACTCTGCTGCAGAATATACACTCTGCTCATCTACCAGGACAGCCAAAAACACATCTGAACAAATTTGAAAAATACAAAATTGCACATTTTTCTCTGACCACATGTATTTTCTTAACGGAAGAACTACAGGAATTATATGAATATACAAAAATTCAATAACATGTCATCCAAATCTTCTAGTTTCAAAAATGAACAAAGAGTTGAAGCATTTCGTGAAACAAGTGAAAATAGAAATACATTAGCAAAACTTATGTGATACAGCAAAAGCATTCTTAAGTACTGATAACTGAAAAAGTAAAAATATTTTACATAAGCAACCTAATGATAAATTAGAAAAAAACATAACTTAGTGGATTGAGAGATGAATTTTTTTAAAACATAATTTAAAAATAATAAAAACAAAGATAATTTAAAATATAAATAAAACCTTATGTGGACTAAAGAAATAGAAAAATCTCAATAAATGAAAAAAAAAGATGAAAAGGGTAATGTTATAACTGATACCACAGAAGTTAACAACAAAGACCAAAAAAAAAAAAAAACCCCGAAGACATATAACCCATGCATAATAAACTCATGTCAAGCAACAAAATTGACTCAGAATGAGACTAGATCCCTATCTTTCACCAGTCAGACAAATCAATTCAAAATGAATAAAGAACTTACCATACAAAACTATGTCAGCATAAGAAAATATAGGGTAATTGCTTTGGAATACTAAAACATGTAAAGACTTTTGGTATACGACCTCAAATACAAAAAGGGGGGGGGGAATTACATGTTTATGAAAACAATACAGTAAAGAGGCAGCCTACAAAATAGGATTTACAAATTATTAATCTAATAGGGATTACTATCTAGGCAGACATTTCAAAAGAAAGAAAAATATTTGCAATCATAGATAAAATATGAAACAAAAGGCAAAATAAGACAGTATATACAGCCCTAAATGTTTATTTGAAAATAAGTAAATGATATAACTTAAGATAGGGGAAAAAAAACTTAAAAACTGCTTAAAATGATAGGTAATGTAGGCATAGTAAACTCTCAAAATATATCAAGGGTACATATACTTAACAAATATACTTTTCCTACTTTTATTCAATATAAAAGTAAAATTTCAAAACAATTGGGTGAATGTGGTAGCACTGTTGAATAACCAAGTGCAACACACAGGCAGGAAAATTTCAAGTTCCAAGTCCAGTTTGGCTCCACTCTGTAGAACTAGTACAGACTAACAGAAATGAATCATTAACTATTAGAAATTCTTAATCATAATGTTGAAGAGATGGCTCAGCTGTTAAGAGCATATACTGTTCTTGCAGAGGACCTAGTACCTGAAATGGGTCACTCACAACCACCAACGGATGCAGAGGATCCAGTATCTCTTCTGGCTCCCCGGCATTCATAAGCATAAACTTATACACAGGCACACATACTTAAATTTCTTAATTCCCAAATAAACATTCTTATAACTAAAAATATATTGAAAAGTATTTTCCAAAAGAACATATACAAATAAGGACAATTTTACAGAAATATTCTACTGAACTTTCCAGGAACAAACTCACTCATCATATTCCAATTTACATAAAATATACAGTATTTACCCAATGAATTTTGTTTTCCTTTGCTGTTGTTTGGTTTGTTATTGCCACTGCTGCTATTTTTATGAAACGGTTTCACTATATAATCCTTAATTGGCCTGTACTTGTTTTGGTAGACTAGGCTGGCTTAGAACTTACAGACACCAGCCTGCTTCTGTCTCTCAAGTACTGGGAGATTAAAGACATAAACCACCATACTCATAAGTAAGAATAATGAAAAGAACAAGGTCAACTTTAGTCTCAAAATTACAAAAAAAAAAAAAAAAAATCCTTAAAAAAGTGTTTTTGGCGCCAGGTGTGTGAGACAGGAGGATCTCCTGAGTCCAGGAGTTCTGAGCTGTAGTGTGCTATGCTGATCAGGTGTCTGCACTAAGTTCGGCATCAATATGGTCACTTCCTGGGAGCAGGAGACCACCAGGTTGCCTAAGGAGGGGTGAACCAGCCCAGGTTGGAAACGGAGCAGGTCAAAAAGTGTTTTTGGGAGGAAAGTCCTATGCTTTAGTACTATACAACCATTATTCAAAGCTTTACCTGTTTTTATCTGTTTCTACAAGGAAGTTTCTGTAGCTGCTTATGTAAGTAACTAAATAGGCCAAAGCAACCACAGTGTAACTACCATGTAACTGTTCTCTACACAAAGCATAACTAGCTTTATGAAGCTTGCTACAGTATTTGCTACTTGCTTGAAACATACTGAACCCTAGGCCAGGATTACTCAATTGCATTATGTTAGCCACTATTCATGAAAAAGTAGTAAAGAAAAAAATTAGTTAGTTAGTAGCATAAACTCTGCCTCCAACACAAAGATCGGCCTGCCTCTGAGTGCTAGGGTTAAAGATGTGTGTCACTATGCAGGGCTTTATCATCACAGTTCTTAATACACATTATCAATTTAAACTCAGCAGTGTATAAATCATGTATGTTAAAAACTGGGTTATCATTGAATGGAAATGTTAAAGTTTTTCTTAAAAAGGAGAAAAAATAGTATCATTTTGGTAAAGGCATCTTAGTATCAAAGTAGAAATGAAACTTCTAAAGCCAGGCACTGGTGGTACACACTTTTAATCCCAGCACTCAGGAGGCAAAGGAAGGTGATTTCTGTGACTTTGAGGCCAGTCTACTACAGAGTGAGTTTCAGGACAGCCAGAACTACACAAAGAATCCCCGTCTTGAAAAACCAAAAGAAATGAAGCTAACAACAAAAAAGCAACCAGGAAAATCCCTTTCCTTCCCCTCCCTCTCCTCATAAAAATTAAATATTAATAATTAAATAAAATTAAAAATAAAAATTAAAGACAATTTTTAAATTTTGTTTTCTAATCGTGTGTGTTGGGTGGGGGCGGGACCTGTTGTGAGTCAATGTGCACATGAGTACAAGTGCCTACAGGGGCCAGAGAGGGCTGGATAACCTGAAGCCACAGTCACAGGCAGTTGTGAACCCTGTAACATGGGTTCTGGGAACCAAACTCTAGTACTCTGGAACAGCAGCTCTTAACCAGAGTCCTCTATCTTGCTATGTCAACATTTCCAACTTACTGTCTTGGCCATGCCTATGATTGTAGGGAGCTAAGCAGGATCTAGGAAAGCTTGGGGGAAGAGAAGTACTATGATAAAACTATACTGGATGGAAAAAAATGTAAAGCCAACCCCTCCCCCAAATTGGTCATTTCTGAATTTTTCAAATAACTTATCCTCCAGACACATTCCTCAGATCTCAAAATGTAATTTTTAAAAATGAGCCTGTTAAATCAGGACAATACGAATCATTATTGAAATTTCACTCTAGTAAGAGGGATGTCTCCATAAGCACGAACAAGGCTAAGATACCTGAAAATATTTTTTAAAATTTATTAATTCAAATTATTTCCTATAATTAGAACAAAGTTCATATTTTTTCTTTTATCTGACAATCCTGACCTTTTGATAAGAGAAGAGATCTTAATGAATTTGTGTAATAGAAAAAAAAAAAATATGCTACTACAATGAAGACCAGCCAAACAGTAGTTGCTTTGGTTTGTTTTGCTTTTGGTATTGCTGAAGATCAAACCCAGGACCTTGTATATGGTAGGCAAGCACTTCACTACTCAGTTATATATTCAGCCCTAGACACTAGTTTTAAAGACTTAATACTTTAATAAAATAAAGACAGACAAATTTTTGGGAATGTACAGGGTAATGTGGAAAAAAGAGTCATGTTAACGTGTTCAATGCTACAATTTGCTACATTAAGAATGTTTGGCCCAAAGGGTAGGTTCAATTTTAAATTGCTAAACGTATCATTAATGAGCTCTGAATCAATAATACCAGAATGTAGAAAATAGGTGTTCTGAAAGTTCCAAACAACAGAATTATTCCTATTAAAGATAATTATAAATAGGGTATAAAGTACTAATTCCTCAATTCATCAATCTATGCTTATAAAAATGATAAACATTATACAGTTTTCAATCAAGAGGAACAGGCTTGCTCCATCAACCTTCTTCTAGCTAGATGACTGTTTAACTATGTAAGATTTAGCAAAAATAAAATAAAGCTAGAAGTGGTGGCTCACATCTGTAATCCCAGCACTGCGGGAGGTGGGGGGGGCACTCTAATATGGAGTGAATGAATATGGAGACAAGGCTAGCTTGGGCTAGACTATGAAACCTTACCTCCCAAATGGGGGAGAGAGAAATGAGGAGGGGTAAGAGGATGTGGGGAACAAAGTGGACAGGAGAAGATAAAATATCTGAACCACTATATTTCTAATGCCTTTAAAGTAACCCTTCTCACATTCTCAAAGTCGTAACAAAACTGACCTATACTTTAACAAAACCATCTTTAAAAAGGTATTATAAGAGTTCAATACTAAGTATTAACATTATCTTCTTTTTAAGTCACTCACCTGTTAAACCTAGAGTTTGTAGCTGGAAGAGCCGGCCAAGTTCATAAGGCAAAACCCGTAAATAATTGTCATTTAAAAGCAATTCCCTGTTTAAAAAAAATTTTTTTAAAGGTTTTAGTACAATATAACATGCTTTATAAATACCAACATTTTATCATTCTTAGCTTTCTAACACACCATGAGTGATGTTTACATTCAAGGCATTTGTTCATGTTAATCCCAAAATGCTGTATAATATTATTAAAGTGCTACAATTATGAAATATTTCTATAATTTACTCATTTGGTAGCACAGATTAAATTCAGAGGTATATGAACTGCACATCAATCTCAGGCTAAATCAAGTTTTTCTTTCATCCACAATATCTAGCAGATGCCAATCAGTATGACAGATGTTACTAGTATCTAAAACCTATAAAACCTTGAACCAAGCTTAATTCATGAAAGTTTTTATTTTTATTTATTTATTTATTTATTTATTTATTTATTTTTTAAGACAAGGTTTTCTATTTGTAGAACTTGCTCTGTAGACCAGGCTGGCCTCAAACTCATAGAGATCCACCTGCTTCTGCCTCCTGAATGCTGTGATTAGAGGCATACGCCACCACCCAGAATGAAGAAAGTAAAATTTTAACAAACTTGATGAATGAACTAAAATTAGTAGTCAACTGCACTATTATAACTAAGTCATGACAAAATATTATGAAAAGAAATTAAAAACAAAAAGAAAAATACAGGACAAGGCAATAATATTAGCAGAATCTAATAATAGAAAACATGAGGAAAGGGCAGGCAAGATGGCTCAGTATGTACAGATATCTGATGCCAAGGCTGACAACCTAAGTTTGATCCATAAGACCCTCATGCAGGAGAGAATAGACTCCCACCAAATTTCCACATGCAAGGTGATGACATGTGCAAATCCACACACATAAACAAACATGTTATTTAAAAAAAATATGAAAAACAAAATATAACCTAATACAGAATATGTGTACTAAAGTACAAGACAAAAGATAGGAACAGATCAATAAAGACAAACACAGAAGAGAAAAAGACAACACAGGTAAGATCTTAGTTTGTAATTGAAATTTTGAATTTATTATGGAAAAAATAATACCTTCATTAGTAAAGGACAAAAAAAATAAGCATTCATAAAATCATTTAGGGGTGGTAAAAGAACAAATAACACAATAGTTATTAAGAACAACTTTAAGGAATTATTCCTATTAAAGCCAATAAATAGATAGAAAAACACACATACACCAAAAAAAAAATTCTTGTTTTGGAAGTTAATTAAGGTCCTGAAATGTTTTCTCCTAAAGGAAGTCTTGCCAGTGTAGTGGCACACGCCTACAGTCCCCAGACAAGGGAGGCCAGAACAGCACTGCTGCAAACTGAGGCCAGCTGGGGCAACACCTAAGACCCTGCTTCAAGAAGGAAGTCTTAAAGACTCTTGAACTATAAACCCATTTTAATCAAGTTTTTAGATTTCATTAAAGAGTTATGATATAAAATATAAACATATTTTTAACAGAGGTTTGTCCCTAAAATTTCCATTTATAAGCAAGTCATATTTTCTGAACTATTTCTGATTAGTCATATCAGACTTCACTCTAAGTAAGAACCTCCCCCTGCCTCAATTCTGTCAAGAAACTAGTAGCAGGAACTTAGAATGCAAAGGAAAAGAAATATTAAACAAGCCAACTCACACACTGTGCTTAAGACCATTCCTTTCTTTTGATCTTCATGGACATAGAAACCCGACCATAAAATAACATCCCATAACTTTCTTATTGGGTAAATTTGTAATTTTATATATAGTGAATAATGACTTTGTTTCCTCACCTGAGAGACACCATGTTTCCTAGTTCTGCTGGTAAACTTCTGAGTTTATTGGATGACAGATCCAGGTAAACCAGATTATGAAGCTTGGCGATATCAGGTGGAATGCGAGCAAGGTTGTTGTCATTTAGGTGCAGTGCTGTCAAGTGTGTCAATGACCAAAGTGATGTACTTAAGCTTCGCACTCTACCTAAAAGGCAAAACACTAAAGCATAAACTCTAGATCCAAGACAAACCTGAATCCCAACAACTGGGAAATGCTAGAGAAGGGGGCAAATACACACAGATATTGTATCTTTGACATTTGAACTCTTTATTTGAAGCAAATGATTACTAAAACAGCTGGCCTGCTTTAACTTCACTCCATTTTCAAGTCACTCTTTTTCATGAATGGAGGGAAAGAAAGAAAGAAGAAACAGCAAGAGACAGAGATAAGCACCAAGAGAAAGGGAGAAACTTACCAAGGCTGACTGAGACCTCTCTCAAAGCCAGATCTAAAGGATAAAACTTAAGGCTGAACTGAACTTTGGTGGCAAACTATGTGTGAGCTTTCATTTTTTTAAACATTCACAACAGTTTTCACACACTCCATGAAAATTATGAGTGAACGATATATCTAAAATACAGGGCCTGGATTGGTCAACAAACTTTAAATAAACAATGAATTATTATTATTTATCTTAGATTAGCCATGAGGAAAATCATTGTGTCCTCAAAAAATATCTTCCCTAGATTTCTGATTTTATAATTAGAGATTAACAACTGCAGTTTGATGGGAAATATCATTCTGTAAATATGTTTCTCTTATTGGTTAATGAATAAAACACTGTTGGCCAATAGGAAAGCAAGATAGGTGGACTAGGAGACATGGAGGACTGAGGAAGAAGGGGGATTTTCAAGATGTAGGACCAACAGGGTAGAACTCCAGATCCTCTCTCTGGTAAGATAAATCCACATGGAAATAGTTAGATTAATAGAAATGGGTTAATATTTAAAAAAGAGCTAGCTACTAAGAAATGCTAGTAACAGGCCAACAGCATTCATTATATCTAATACAGCATCTCTGTGTGTTATTTGGGGCTGCCGCAGCTCTGGGACCATGCCAGCGGGAAAACATGCTCATAACAGCAGTTTAAGATTTTATAATTAAATATACCATATTCAAGGAAATTAGTTTCACATCAATGACTATGAGCACTGGACATAAAGCATGCACTAAATCAGAAGACCTGCTTTAGACTTCAGACTTTTACCACTTATTAGCAATATGGGTCTGGGCAAATCAGCTAGTCTCTGGGTTTATAATATGGGATGTTTATCTTGTAAGTTTTCGGTGTTTTGTTTTCTGATCATGTAACCATGAAGGGCCTCAAACTTGCTATGTAACTGAGGATGAACCTTGAATTTCTTGATCTTCTTGCCTCTACCTCCCAAATGATAGGATTACAGGCATGCACTCCCATACCCAATTTATTAGGTACTGAGTACTGATACTAAGCCAAAACTTTATGAACTCCAGGCAAGCACTCTAAGAGCTGAAAGAGATCCCAGGCCTGTTTATAATTATTATAAAGCATAATGTATATAAAGATTTATAAAAGCAAAGTGATGGTTTTTGTTGTTGTTCTTTTTCCGGTTTTTCGAGGCTGGGTTTCTCTGTGGCTTTGGAGCCTGTCCTGGCTCTGTAGACCAGGCTAACCTTGAACTCACACAGAACCACCTGCCTTTGTCTCCTGAGTGCTGGGATTAAATGTGTATGCCACCACAACCAGGGAAACTTTTGGCTTCTTGTATATACTTAAATGTACTGCTTATATGCACTTATAAGTACTTATGTGTACTTGGAGTTTTTATATGTACCTTGCTTAAATTCCCTAACATTAGGGTCTTATAGTTCATGGTACATTTATCACAAGTAAGAATCCAATACTGATACAGTAATAGCTTCATTCAGAATTTACCAGTTTTAATATCTTTTTGTTTTTTAAATTCAATTTGGGCTGTTTTAATCATCATGTCTCTTTAACCCGTCTTAAGGTACTTTTTGATGTTGTTTTTCACAATCTTGTTAACTTTGAAGTGTATCGGTTGGGTATTTTATACAATGCCCTTTGGTTTTAATTTGATGTTTTTCTCATTTTCAGACTGGTTTACAAGTTTTTCAAGTCATATTCTACTTCAACATATTCTGAACATGCCTATTCACAGCTAGCAGGTATAGTTACACAGATAGAGTTCAGGGCTCCTTCTTTGTCACTACTCAGATAATAGGAGGAAAGCAAAGATTTTAATTTACAAATTACTCTGCAAAAGTCAACACAAAATTTATTATATTATAGAACCTAATTTTACTCAGAAGATGAATTCTGAATATATTTAATTATAGATGGTTTTCCTTGCTTGAGTCAATCTCACAAGAAAGGGAAAATATCTTAAAAAAAAAAAAAAATCTAAAAAGACCAACAATGCCTCAATGCATCAGGATTCTTACATATTCCCAATTAGTTCATTCAGTTACAGAAAACAAAGTGCCTAAAAATACAGCAATATTCTTGCCAATTTTTGCTATATATCCCAAATAAAATGCTTTAGATTCCACTCACCCGAGATTTCTAATTCTGCCCAGTGAGATTTTTTCCCATTGGCTACCTCCTCTGCTGACATGATGGTATAAATTCTGCGAGGATCTGGAGGATCATATTTTTCCTTTGGCATCCCTATTAGTCTGTGGGTATAAAAAAAAATCATTATTATAGTCAGATGGCTCAAGTAGTTAAAGTGCCTATTATATAATCTTAATGATATGAGTTCAAGCCCAGAAATCCATGATGGAAGAAGACCACCAACTTTGGAAAGTTGTCACCTGACACCACCCCCACACACTGCATTTTTTTAATGTTATGGTTATTAATATAATTATTTGAGGAAATTGGTCATTGGGGGAAGATCAATGTATACAGGGAGAATATGAGCAAATAAAAAAAATAAATTAAAAATAATAGTTATCAAAAAAGGAAATGTTTTCTTTTTCGCTCCTTTTTCCTATCCCCTTCCCTGTCTTCTCCTGCTAATCTAAGAAACTGGCTGCAGGCTCTGATGAACCACCCCACCCTCAAAATATTTAAGAAGAATCTTCCTCCTCTTTCAAGTGGGCCCTGACTCTTGTCAGCGAACCCACCACACTTCTCTGGTGCTGTGACCTGAACTCAAAGCTTCCACCATGCTGTTGACCCTGTCCATGGCATTGATAATGCATCTAAGAAATGCCTTACTACCTACCACCCCTTACACCAGTAATCTATCCTGGTATACTCTTTGATCAAACTACCATGTTAGTTAAATCATTTTATACTACATATTTTCACTTAAAGAAAAACACTATATATTCTAGGCTTTTGGAGAAACTCTTTAACAGATGCCCAAGGGGAAATGCAAATGAGCAACCACACTAGACTACAGAGAACACTGTGTTGCTCCCCAATTCCTTCCCCTGTGCCACACTGCACTACTTTCCTAGAAAAGCTAATCCTACAACTAGTTTCCTTAATTCAACTACATCTAGTCTAATAGCCTGTAATTCTATTGCTCCATCTGAGTACTGCTCAGTTATTCCATACCTAAGACTAATAGCACATGACTGTCCCTTTTGAAACTGGAATTCATTTAGACAATGCTCAAGACCCATTCTATGTTTGTGAAAGAAGGATCCTCTTTCCTGCTGATCTTAAACAAGGAAGGATAAAGCCCAGATAGTTCCACATAGCCCTCCAACTATAAAGAAAGCTGACCCCATAAGGTCTGGAAAACAGACAAAAGAAAAGGCAAATTTCTCAATAAATCACATGTGCAGCACCCACACACAGTATGCTTCTCTTACTACAGAAAGCTGAGTTTTGTCTTCTGTTATATCCTAATCAGGTAAATATATATCTTGATTTCCCCAAGTTGCTTATAATTTATACCTATAGTTCTAAGGTAATTGTCACTCCCTTTTATACTCAAAAGTACTTAACTAGATAAATTACAGAGCCATGACAACTAAAACAAAAATCATGCCATTGTCTTCATAATCATAGTACAATCATCAATGGTGACAAAAATCACAAAACCACTTCAAATTTGCTAAGCCCTGAAAATAACTGCATTCAAGGGGTCCAATACAAGACTTACTGCTTTTATAGCAGAAGACAAAATCCATTTCAGAAATTATACAATGAAAAAAAGTAAGTATCTTCAACAAATGATGCTGGCATAACTGGATGTGAACAAGTAGCAGAATGTAAATAGATCCACATCTCTCCCCATGCACAAAACTCAAGTCCAAATGGATCAAAAGCCTCAACATAAATCCAGCCACACTGAACTCTGAACCTCATCGAACAAAAAGTGGGGAAGTAGACTTGAATGCATTGGTACAAGAGACCACTTCCTAAACAGAACACCAGTAGCACAGACACTGAGAACAACAATTAATAAATGGGACCTCTTGAAACTGAGAAGCTTCTGTAAGGCAAAGGACATAGTCAACAAGAAAAAACAGCAGCCCACTGAGTAAGCAAAGATCTTCACCAATCCCACATCTGACAGAGGACTGATCTCCAAAATATACAAAGAACTCAAGAAGCTAGTTATCAAAACACCAAATAATCCAATTAAAAAGTCGGGTACAAAACTAAATAGAGGAATCTAAAATGGATGAAAGACACTTAAAGTGCTCAACATTCTTAACCATCAGGGAAATGCATATCAAAACGACTCTGAGATAGCATCTTACTCCTGTCAGAATGGCTAAGATAAAAAAACACCAATGATAGCTTATGCTGAAGGGGATGTAGAGTAAGGGAAACACTCCTCCATTGCTGGTGGGAGTGCAAACTTGTACAGCCACTTTGGAAATCAGCACAGTGGTTTCTCAAAAAATTGGGAATTGGTCTATCTCAAGACGCAGCAATACCATTCTTGGGCATGTACCCAAAGGATGTACACCCACACAAAGACATCTGATCAACTAGGTTCATAGCAGCAGTATTCATAATAGCCAAAATCTGGAAACAGCCTAGATACCCCTCAATGGATAAAGAAAATGTGGTACATTTACAGAATGGAGTACAACTCGGCAGTAAAAAAGTGACATCTTGAAATTTACCGGCAAATGGAACTAGAAAAAAACATCCTGAGTGAGGTATAACCCAGACCCAGAAAGAAAATCACAGTATGTATGTTTCAAAAGCAAAGGATAAACAGCCTATAATCCACAACCTCAGAGAAGCTAGGTAACAAAAAGAACCCGAAAAGAAACATACATGCATCCCCTGGGAAGGGGAAATAGACAAGATCTCCTGAGAAAATTGGGAGCATGGGGGAGAGAGGAGAGCAGAAGGGAAGAGAAAAGAGAGAAGGGAGAGGAGATTGGGTTGAGATGGGAAAAGGGCAGGGAGGGAGAGCAAGGAAAGAGATAATCCTGATTGGGGGAGTCACAGGACTATGGAGAAACCTGGCACTAGGGGAATTCCCAGGAATCCACAAGGATGAATGACTCCAGCTAATAAGACCCTAAGTATCAGCGGAGAGGGTGTCTAAACTAGCCTTCCCCTGTAATAATCAGATTGATGACTACCTTAATTATCATCATAGAACCTTCATCCAGCAACTGATGGAAGTAGATACAAAGATCCACAGTTAAGCATTGAGCTGATTTCCCAGAATCCAGTTGGACAGAGGGAGGAAAGATAAAATGAGCAACGGGGTCAAGAACAGTTTGGGGATACCCACAGTTATATCCAACCCCAGCTAGTGGGAGCTCACTCACACCAGACTAACAGAGGGGAACATGCATAGGACCAAACTAGGTAGGCCCTCAGATTGTGGGTGACCGAAGTGAGGCTTGGGCAGTCTTTGGGGCCACTGGTGGTGGGACCAGTATTTATCTCTGGTGCTTGAGTTGGCTCTTTGGAGGGATGCCTTGCTCATGCTAGATATAGGGAGGAGGCCTTTGGTCCTACCTCAAAGTAAGGTGCCAGAGTTCGCTGACTCCCCATGGGAAACCTTACCCTCTCTGAGAAGTGGATGGGAGGTGGGGTGAGGGGCAGCAGGAGGAGAGAAGGGAGTGGTAACTGGGATTGGTGTGTAAAATGAGAAAGGATTTTTTTTTTAAACTGCTTAGAATCTGTGGGAGCTAAGAGGATATCCATCATCACAATTAAGGCAATTTTCAAATGTTATAAAATGGTAGGAAAAGAAAATCCACTTCAGATCAAACAATAGCAAATGTCAAAGCCACATGTGTCCAATTAAGTATCTACATTTTATCCTCTCAAATTGCATAGATATAGTTGATTTAATTTTTTATTTTGTTAGTGGCCTGGCATATGCCTAAAATCTCTACCACTAGGCTGCATCCTCAACTCTACTGCTATTCGCTCATTTTCCTTTGTTCTTTCTCATATGTACCCTTAAACCAAAAATCCAAATCTGTGGCCATTTCTAAGTTAAGAAATAGTATCCCAAGAGTTACCTTCAGGAGGTATAAAATTTGTTGCATATAAAGAATAAGTAGTTGTATCCCATCATGTACCAAGAAATTAAAGCTAGCTTATAAGACCACACTCAAAATTTCTCATGTCATTTTTCCCTCTAGTAAAAGGAGAGCAAATTCTCCTCATTGGTTATGTATCCTCACTCTATAAGCCAATTCTTCAGTTCTATTCTCATCATATTACATTATTTGAAGTTACAATGTTAAAGTAGAAAAAAAAAATCCTTCTGATCAAAAGAACAGAATCTATGGCCTAGGTGGCAATCTAACATTTTAGTTGGGCCAGATCAATAACCTGGCCAAGGACCACATCTACAAAGGCAGGCTCAACTTAAGCCATGCTAAAGAAATAAATTTTCCTTTAATGAGATACTAAACTCTTCCTTTCCACGATTCCTGCTCCCTATCCCTTCCAGTCAATATAAAAAGCTACAATGAGGTTTGACCAGTTTTGCCTGAGGCCTCAGTTAGAAAAGTACACCTCTTCCATTTTTCTTTTCTTTTTTTTTTTTTTTTTTTTTTCCTCTTTCCTTTGGATACAGGCCAGAATGTAAATACGCTTTTCTGACTTTTGGATTTCCTTACTTTTCCCCTAAAGCTTCCCTCCATGCTATGTGACTGCTTAGCATATGTCTAACCTCCATGGCATAGCTTTTATCCTTCCCTCCTCCAGGCACCTACTGAGGATTTACAGCTTGCCTACCTTGGGATGGTTTTTTTTCTTTAAACTCTAATAAAAATGCCTTCAATATTCCACATAAGTTCATTCCTAAATTATTTATGACACCAAGAACCCAAAGGGGGTCCCTAGTGTTCTTGGTATATCATCTGGCAACAGAGTTGGAACCCAAAAAATCTAGTAATAATAATAAAAAACCCTATTTTCCATAAAAGTTGTATAAATAATTATAAAGCACAAAGAATGTAATCATTTTTCACATAGAGAGCTTGTTTTCTACCACATTTTGCTGATTTTAAATATTTCTCAAAGTTTTCAGAAAAAATGAAAGTTAAGTTTTCTATATAACACATGTGAATTCCATGGGCATTTTTATATTTTAAGATTATAGAACTGTAAGTATTAAGCAAAGCAAACAGACATGATATGCCTGTTATGTATCAACCACAAGATACATAAGGAGATGAAAAGCATATTTGAATAATGTATCATTTTTATAAAACTTAATAGGAAGGGGCTATGGTTAATGGTATACATTTACATTGGGTTGGTCAGATTTTTTTTTTTTAAACCACCTTGACAGATACTTGATAGTCATATGAAAAGAGGACACCTCAGTTGAGAAATACCTCTGGTTGGTTTTTGTGAACTTGACAGAAACCTAGACATATCTAGGGTGAGGAAATCTTAATTGAGAAAATGTCTCTTTAAGGCTGTCCTATAAGCAAGCTTGTAGGGTATTTTCTTAATTAATATTTGACATAAGAAGGTCAAGCCCACTGTGAGCTAATTACTAACAAGTTATTAACACAAAAAATTATCCCACTAAATCCACTGGTGATACAATCTGGGAAATGGGTAAACACATTTCTTCAGATAATCCTAGATTTAATAACATCTCTGCTTCTGTAAACAAATTCAACCATAAATTATATTCAGATCCAAAATGAGACAAACTACAAGAATGCCTATAAAGGGATCACATACCATATAGACTAAAAGAGCTACATTTGGCTCAACATGTTTAAAAAGAGAAGGATGGACCAAAAACCTGAAGAAAAAAAAAAAAAAAAAACCCAATTCATACAAAATCCTCCTTTTTCTTTCCAATTTCAGGCTTTGTCACAGATCATATACAAAAATCAATGACTTAATACTTTACAAAATTTTGTTTAACAATTACCTATGGTAGGTGAATAGCACATGGCTTTAATCTCAGCACTCAGGAGGCAGAGGCTGGGTCTCTGTGCATTCAAAGCTATTCTGTGCTACATACAGAGTTCTAGGTCAGGCAGAACCACGTAATAAAACCCTGCCTTAAAACAACAGTCACATATACAAAATGAAAAAGGTTATATTGCATCTAAAAGCAAACAAACTAATTTACTGTTTGTTTCAATTCCTAGAAAGCAGTTATGAAAACTAAAACTTCAACTAATATATCCTTTTCATGATACACAATCTTTTGTATCACTTTACTTTTCTGATCAAATAATTTAAATTAAATCTTGAATACAAAATTGTAAAAATATGAAAGCATAGAAATAATCTGTAATAATTGTCCCATATTTTTGATACAAACCAAATTATATAATATTCCAGTCAGTGTTAGAAGGAAACAATGATATATAAAGAGGTAATAAAACATTACTTTTCTAAAAACCAAAGTATAGAATGTGAGAAAGCATTATCTAAATCTAAAATCTGTAAGCCTCCACTACAGAGTGAAACAAAATTTTCAATAATCAAAATGTCCAGAATAACATTCAAAAAACACAAAGGAAAGTGTTCCATATCTTATTATGAAAGGATTCAAAGGAAAGGCAGATTCAGTGCTGACTCACAACCATCCAAACAGCACTGAACAAAAAGATCAAACTTTTGGGGAAAAGGGGACATGATTAATTTCTCACCAAAATATCCATTCTACTCATACAAACCACTATTAAAAGGTAGTGCTTTATACTGAATGAGCAAGGTTTAAAACAGGTAATAACTTTAAAATAGTTCCTAAAATAAATGGGTAAAAGAATAAACAACTTGAGGACTTACAAAGGCTCTGAGTCAAGAATGTTCCCATGCTACGGTCCAAACTAAAAACAAAAGCTAGGCACTGAAAGAGAAACCCGTATTTTCTCAGAAGAAACTAAATTTATTTACTCATTTCCTACAAACAACCCACAATCTTTAACCTCAATTTCTATTTCTTGGTAGGAAGACACTCCACAAAAGCAACAAAACACACAAAATATAATGTACTTCCAACTTTAATCCCAGAGTAGAAATGCCCCCTTAACAATACAATTAAAAAAGGTCACAGAAGAGCAAATGTCTAGTTTTGTTACATAAAAAATACCCTTTCATTCCATTCGCTAGACAACACAAACTAGTAACAAAATACACATATAACATGCTAGGAATAACAGGTAGATATAGAGTCAAAGAATGGTATTTGTTATCAATTTTTGAAAATCACACATAATCCATATCTACTATTACAACTTTATTTTGAAGTTAGTTTTGACAAAAAGGCATAAAAATGTAACATTTTAGAAACATTTAGATAAAACCCATGCAAAGCTATTTTCTTTGTCCTAAAAAGTTAAAAAAAAAAAAAGGGGGGGGGTGTGTCTAAGAGGCTCCCAAAACTTGCAGCCTATTGCTACTGTCCTTGGTAACTCCTGGATGGCACAAAATAAAGTCCCTACTGTTGAAGACAACATGTACATCAGAAGCCTGACCCAGGAACCCAGAATTGGAACCACCTGAATGCCCATACCCTATGGAGTAGATTTCATAATACTGAAAGGGGCCATGCAAGCTTCTACCCAGTTATGATGCCCATGAACCATGTCAAGGACTGGTATTGAAAATCTAACTACTCAGTGCTAGTGAAATTATGGTTACTAGGGGAGAATCTACAATAACCAATTTACAAAAACAGCATAATCCCTAGTAACAAGCTACAAACAGTTATCCTTATACCCACAGATAAGTACAATCTTCACCTCATCATCAAGGAAATTTCTTGCAAAACAGACCACTGCAGAAAACCACAATTAATCAATATTCAGAATTTTGCAGCTCAGTACCAATATATTCATCTACAAGACACTCCCACACCTGAGGTTCAAGACACGTTGAAGAGGGTGGAAAGACTGTAAGAGCCAGAGGATCAGGGACTCTGCTGTAAAATTGTTTAGTAGCATCAGAAGATAAACCTGTTGAGTCTCACCAATGTGACTGCCAAAACATGAGCTAACAAGAGACATCAACAAACATGCTAAAGTAGACTACAAAAAAGCCCCTAAGTCCTCAACCCTATACAAAGAACTACAGGCAACTTAGTAAAGCTGGGAGCAGAAGAGATGGCCCTCCCCAGGGAAGAACACACCCATTGGTTGTCCAGTGCCAGTCAGCCCTGAAACATACATACAAGTGAAACTATGTAAACTGAACAGGTTATGTTTAAGAACATATATGCATGTACAAATACATACATTATGCAGTAATAATTCATGAAAAAAGAGACAAAGAATCTGAAGGAGAATGGGGAAGGACATGAGACTGTATGAAAGATTAAAGGGGAAGGGAGAAATTACAATTTCTAAAAAATAAACAAAATTTTAAAACCTTACTGTCTTGGAACTATGACAAATGTAAATATTTTTCTATTTTCCATTTCTTTACAAAATACTTTATTTTCCACAAAGGAAATATAAAACATTTTTAATCAATGTAATATAATGAATAATGTATGTAAATATCATGAAGTAGCTGTTGAGAATTAAATCTGAATTGAGTAATTCTTAATCAGGTAGATGATTGTGAGTACATTACAAATACTTATAATAAAAATTACCTAAATATTTCTTCGAGAAAAAAAAAATCAACAAGATAGACAAGATTTATCTAAACTAATCAAAAAACAGAGAGAAACACGCAGATTAGCAAAATCAGAAATGAAAAGGGGACATAACAATGGACACTGAGGAAATCCAGAGAATTTTCAGGTCACACTTTGAGAACCTGTACTCCAAATTTCAAAATTCAATGGAAATGGAAAATTTTCTGGATATCACTTACCAAAATTAAATCAAGGACATATAAGCCATTAAAACAAATCTATAACCCCTAATGAAATAGAAGCAGTCATCAAAAGTCTACCAACCAAAAAAAGCCCAGAGGAAGATGGTTTCAGTGCATAATTCTACCAGAAATTCAAAGAGCTAATACCATTACTCCTCAAAGTGTTCCACACAACAGAAGCAGAAGGTTCACTGCCAAACTCTTTCTCCGAGGCTACAATTACCTTGGTACCTAAGTCACACAAAGACACAACTAAGAAAGAGAACTACAGACCAATATCCCTCATGAACATTGATGCAAAAATATTCAATAAAATACTGGCAAAACAAATCCAAGAACACTTCAGAGAAATCATCCACTATGATCAAGTAGGCTTCATCCCAGGGATGCAGGGATGGTTCAACATATGAAAATCTATTAATGAACGAACTGCAAAAGAAAAACCATGTGATCATCTCACTAGATGCTGAAAAAGCCTTTAACGAAATCTAACACCCCTTCATGATAAAGGTCTTGGAGAGATCAGGAATAGCAGGAACATACCTAAACATAATAAAAGCAATATACAGTAATAAACCAACAGCCAACATCAAGCTAAATGGAGAGAAACTCAATGCAATTCTTCTAAAATCAGGAACAAGACAAGGTTGTTCAACTCTCTCCATATCTCTTCAATATTGTACTTGAAGGTCTAGCTAGAGTAGTAAGACAACAAAAGGAGATCAAGGGGATACAAATTGGAAAGAAGTCAAATTCTCTATTTGCAAATGATATAATTTACATAAGTGACTCTACCAGGGAACTCCTGCAGCTGACAAACACCTTCAGTAAAGCGCCAGGATACAAGATTAACCAAAAATAAATAAATAAATAAATAAATATAAAAAATCAGTACAGTAGACCTAATACATATACACAATAAATGAGCTGAGAAAGAAATCAGAGAAACATCACTCTTTACAATACCCCCATAAAATATCTTGGGGATAATGCCAACAAGTGAAAGACCTGTATAGCAAAAAATTTGAGTCTTTCAAAAAAGCAATTAAAGAAGATACCAGAAAATGGAAAGATCTCCCATGCTCTTGGACAGGTAGGATCAACACAGTAAAAAATGGCAATCTTACCAAAAGCAATCTACAGATTCAATGCAATCCCCATCAAAATTCCAGCACAATTCTTCACAGACCTTGAAAGGCCAATACTCAACTTTATATGGAAAAACAAAGACCCATGATAGCAAAAAACAACCCTGTACAATAAAGGAACTTCTGGAGGCATCACTATCCCTGACTTATAAGCTCTACTACAGAGCTATAGTCCTGAAAACAGCTTGGTATTGGCACAAAAATCGACACTGAATCGAAACCCGATTGTTAACCCACACACCTATGAACACCCAATTTCTGACGAAAGAGCTAAAAAGATACAATGGAATAAAGAAAGCATCTTCAAAAAATGGTGCTGGCATAACTGGATGCTGGCCTATAGAAGACTGAAGATAGACCATACTATCGACATGCACAAAACTTAAGAATCCAGCCACACTGAACCTCTTAGAAGAGAAAGTAGGAGGTAACTTTGAATGAATTGGTACAGGAGATCACTTTTTAAACATAACACCAGTAGCTCAGATACTGAGATCAACAATCAATAAATAGGACCTCCTGAAACTGAGAAGCTTCTGTGAGGCAAAGGACACAGTCAACAAGACAAAACAGCAGCCCACAGAATGGGAAAAGATCTCCAAAATTATACAAAGAACTCAAGAAGCTAGTCACCAAAACACCAAATAATCTAATTAAAAAGTCTGGTACAGAACTGAATAGAGAATTCTCAATAGAGGAATCCAACATGGCTGAAAGACACTAAAAAGTGCTCAACATCCTTAGCCATCAGGGAAATGCAAATCAAGTCAACTCTGAGATACCATCTTACTCCTGTCAGAAAAGCTAAAATTGGAAACACCAATGACAGTTTATGCTGGAATGGATGTGGAGAGAGGGGCACATTCCTCCACTCTTGGTGGGAGTGCAAATTTGTTCAGCCATTTTGGAGATCAGTGAGGCAGTTCCTCAGGAAAAATGGCAATCAGTCTAGCGCAGGACCTGGCAAATCCACTCTTAGGCACATACCCAAATGATCCACATGCAACTATGTTCATAGCATTATTTGTAATAGCCAGAACCTGGAAGCAACCTAGATGCCCATCAACTAAAAAATGGATAAAGCAAATGTGGTACATTTACACAATGGAGTACTACTAAGCAGGAAAAAAACAATGGAATCTTGGAATTAACAGGCAAATGAATGAAGCATCCTGAGAGGTAACCCAGTCACAAAAAGACAAACATGGTATGTACTCACTCATATATGGATTTTAGACATAGAGCGAAGGATCACCAGCCTATAATCCACACCGCCAGAAAAGCTAGGAAAAAAGGAGGACCCTAAGAAAGACATACATGGTCCCCTGAAGAAGGGGAAAGGGACAAGATCTCCTGAGCAAACTGGGAATAGGGGGAGTCAGGAGAGGGAGTTAAGAGAAAGAGAAGGGGAGAAAAGGAGGGCAGAGGAGGACATGAAGAAGCAGGAAGATTGAGTCAGAGGAAGAATAGAAGAGAGCAAGAAAAGAGATACCATAATAGAGGGAGCCATTATAGGTTTAAAGAGAAATCTGGCACTAGAGAAATGTCCAGAGATCTACAAGGATGACCTCAACTAACAATCTAAGCAATAGTGGACAGGCTAACTTAAATGGCCCTCCCCCATAATGAGATTAATGACTTCCTTATATGCCAACCTAGAGCCTTCATCTAGTAGCTGAAGGAAGCAGAAGCAGACACCCACAACTACTGAGCAGAACTACTGGAATCCAACTGCAGAGAGGGAGGAGTGATGAGCAAAGGGGTCAAGACCAGACTGGAGAAACCCACAGAAACTGCTTCATGGACCCTAGACTGAAGCTGGGAAACCAGCATAGGACAGACCCAGACCCCCTGAATGTGGGTGTTAGGAAGTCTGGGCAATCTATGGGGCCTGTAGTAGTAGATCAGAATGTATCCCTAGTATAGGAATAGACCTTGGGAGGCCATTCCACATAGAGGGATACTCCCTCAGCCTAGACACATGGGGGAGGGCCTAGGTCCTGGTCCAAATGATATGACAGACTTTGAAGATACCCCATAAAAGGCCTCACCCTCCCTGGGGTGAGAAAGGGAATGGGATAGAAGTTTGGGGGGGGGGGGAAGGGGAGGAGGAGAAAGAAAGGGAACTGGGATTGACATGTAAAAAAAAAAGGTGTTTCTAATTTAAATTAAAAAGATAGAAAAAATTTATCAAAAGAAATTACTGAAATTTATGTATATGCACATTCTCTTTATATATATTAAAATGTGGCTATCAAAAAATGTCTAAGTGACTTCTTAATTACTAACTTAAGATTTGCTCTTTTTTTTTTCATCAGTACTAATCCCAAATGACTTTCCTAGTTTTGAAAACTGAGAATCACACTGTCTTGATACTCCCTCTTACACTATGGATCAAATTTCAAGTAGGACAAAGAAAGACGGGATTTATGAGTTAGAAGAAAACACGTACTAAATCCTAGCACATACCTAGAGTTTGATCTATATGTACTCTTATGTTTCATTTCACTAAAATTATGAATTACATATTAACTGTCAATTTACAGATAAGGACACTGAGATAAAGAAACATTCAATACTCCATACATGATGAGTAAGTAGAATTTCTTTTAAATCCTCCAACACAGTGCATTATTCTTGTAATGCCAGGTCTATACACGTAAAGAATGTATAGCATGTTCCTAGTCTACCTACTTACTCCAAGAACATACATATTGTTCTTGGAGAGATAATATATCAGACAGCAAACTGGTAAGAACAGATGCTACACCTGATCTTGGCCAAACGCCCAAGAAGCAATTAACTAAAATTTAAAAACAGATTAATTGTTGGAGATATGGTTCAGGAATAATACTTGCCTAACCTACCATTTGATCCTTAACATGGGAAAAATAAATAAATAAACCCACTACTATGAAACAAAAGTGAAGTCTAACTATACAACCTAAGCTTTAACTAAGCCATGCCAAGTTTAGTTCTGTCCATTCCTAGAAAAATAAACAGAGAAAGAATTTTACAGGCTTAGTGTACAGAACTTTTCAGCAAGATAAATACCATTAGAATTATTACAGATGGGTCAGGCTTGGTAACACACAACTTTAATTCTAATACTCAGGAGGCAGAGGCAGACAGTCCTGAGTTCAAGGGTTTCAGGCCAAAAAACCTATATAATTAGACCCTGTCGTAAAGAAAAAAAGTTTAATATTGATAAAACAAAAAACCAAAAAAAAAAAACAAACAAACAAACAAACAAACAAAAAAAAAGGTCAAAAGACAACCAGAGAAACTGTAACAAAAACAGTCTCTAAACTATAAGGGTCAGTACAGAAGCATCCAAAAATGTGAACCAAAAAAAAAAAAAGAAAGAAAAAGAAGAAAAACATCATTAGCCAACACAACTATTTTAAAACATTTATGACAGTTCTCAAAATGGCAATGATTAATAACACGGATAAGAGCTTGGAGAAACAGCATCTTTTTTTTTATTTTTTTTTCAGTGTTATGAATAGAACTTAAGACCTCCTGCCTGTAAAGCCAATCACTCTACCACAGAGCTATGTGTTTTCAGTCCCCAACCCCCAGTAGTAAATTTTTATATAACTCTAAGGAGTAATCAGACAATATTTACCCAAATTATATAATTATTTGATTCTGCAAGACCACCTACAGAATTTATCCTTAAAAAAAGCATTCAAGCCAGGCTTTGGTGGCACACGCCTTTAGTCCCAGCACTTTAGAGGCAGAGGCAGGCAGATCTCTGTGAGTTTGAGACCAGTCTGGTCTACAAGAGCTAGTTCCAGGACAGCCTCCAAAGCCACAGAGAAACCCTGTCTCGAAAAACCAAAAAGGATTCAAGGGCTGGAGAAATGGCTCAGTCCTAAGTTCAATTCAACTCCTAACAACCACATGGTGACTCATAACCATCTGTAATGAGATCTGGTGCCCTCTTCTGTGGTGCAGACATACATGCATGCAGAATGCAATATACATAATAAATAAATCTTAAATTAAACACATTTAATATGGGAGCTGCAGAAGTGACTGAGTAGAGAGCTTGCTAGAAAAAGCGTAAGGGTCTGAGTTCAGGGCCCAGCACCTATGTGGGCTCTAGAAGTGTGACTGAGGAAGACATCCCAACACTCTGGCCTCCACACATCAACTGAGCATTCTCAGACACAAGCAAACAACACAAAAGCATTCAAAGACATTTTATACATTTTCACTTTGTTTTGATAACCATCAAAAAATCTCTAACTCAATTATAAACTATCAGGAGACTGAATAAATCTTAAACTGAAGCCACAAAAAATCATGACTTATAGAAACATAAAACTCCATTAGGGAATTACTGTATTACCCAGGATTCCACTCTTAACTATATACTCTGGAAAAACTAAAATGTACGCTAACAAAAATCTAGACACTAATATTACAGCAAAATTATTCAGAATAGCCAAAAAAATATCCACATACAAACAAGGGCATTATTATTATTTAACCATAACAAAGAATGAAGACTAGACATGTAGCTGAGTTGTAGAAAGATTGCCTAGCATATACAAAGTCCTGGACTTGATCCCCAGCACTGCATAAACTGAATATATCCATACACATGTCTATACTGGCAATACTTGGAAAGTGGGGGCAGGAGGATACAGAGTTTGAGGTCATCCTTGGCTACAACATATACAACATCCATGGCATCTTGAAAGCTAGCTTGTGACAGGAGACCCTGTCTTGAAAGAAAAAAAAAAAGAATGAAGTATTATTTCATGCTATCGAATGGCTTGTTCTTGAAGCACTAATTTTGTAAATGAAAGAAACCTGACAGAAAAGGTCATGTATGTGATTCCACTTTCATTAAATGCCTACAACAGACAATCCATACAAACTCAAGTATTATTCCCAGCACTCAGAAGGCAGTGGCAGGCAGTTCTCTGAGTGAAGCTAGCCAGAGTCACATGGTGAAACCCTGACTCTAAAGAAAACCTTTTTTTTTTTCAAGCAACCAGAAAGTAGGTTAGTAGCTACAAAGCAGAAAAGGGAATTAAAACTAATATTTGATGGATATGCTATGCATAGGTGATAATATTTATATACTAAAATCACTAAGGTACACTTTAAAGCAGGAATTTAGGGTTTTGTAATGTGGCACACAAATTTTTAATGCTATAAAAATGTGAAAGCTAAAATATTCCTATGGATAAAAAAATTAAGGTGATATATTTTTTTAAAAAACAGCATACACAATAAGATTCTACTTTTATTTATATCTACTTTTATTTATAAGTAAAATGTGTGGCTATGTAAAAGCACATTGCTTAGTAATATATACTACACTAATAGTCTTAATTACTATGAGCTAAAATAATGAGGAAATTATCCCCTTCAGTATCAATTCAAGTTTTTCTTTTTAAAAGAGCACATATTACTTTCAAAAAGACAAAAAAAAAATGATAAAAATTATTACCATCTGTAAAGAAAAGTATATAACTTAGACAAAATACACAAAGTAGAGAGAACCCAGGAGACAATAAGTAGATTGTTAACCTGGGGTCTATGAGTATCAGGGAATCTGTGAAATTGTATCAGTTTTCATATAGACGTAAACAAAGTCTACATATGATAGTGTTAACTACAACTTTGCCAAAAGCAGAATTTAATTTTCATGTCACATTATAATTGTTACAAAAATATTCAGAATATTTTCACTACTTTACACTTATGATTGTCATTAGACTCACTGTTAGATCTTACTTAAATACACTAATTTCCATATCACATATTAGTTTTTATTTATTTGTTATTTTGATTAATAGTTTTGTTTGGTTAGGAATTTTTAGGGAAAGAGCTAATTTTGTTTTTCTTTTTGAGACACGGTGTCATATATCACAGGGTATCCCTAAACTCACTAAGTAGCCAAGGAATCTGGAACTTCTGATCCCCTTGCCTCCATCTCCAAAGTGCTGGGATTACAGGTATGTGCCACTACACCCAATTGTATGTGGTGATAGAACAGACCAAGGAAGGGTAACTGATGCTAAGTTGCACTCTACCAAATGAGCTAAACACTCAGCCAAACAGATTCTTTTTCAATCCAGCTTATTTTACTTCCTTTATCTTCAGTATACAAAAGAATCCGTCTTCTCCAGGTTATCAACAGTGTTCTCAGAACCTAGCAAAAGAACTTGTGAAGTCTGCAGGACAGGAAGTCTATACTGAATACACTCAGTCAAGAACTAAGAAGGGTCTTTCCATTAGAGATCACTAGAGATCACACCAATCTATTTCTATAACCTTTTTTTGTTTGTTTTTTTGTTTGTTTGTTTGTTTTTTCTTTTAAAGACAAGAATTTACTATGTAGCCCTGGCTGGCCTGAATGGAACTCAATATATTAATTAGGCTGTGTTCAAACTCAGAGATACAGATGTTCTGCTTCTCAAATGCTGAGATTAAAGGCTTGTGCCACCACGAACACAAAATTCTTAATTTCCTTCCCCGAAATAACTTTCAGCATATTCTCATTTATTTAACTGTGTTCTCTCCTTCATACAAAATAACCAATGTGCCTTGGAAGCTTCCTTTTTTCATCTCAACATAATCTATTTTATTAGTTCCCTGAGAATTTCATACAATGTTTTGATTATACTTATACCACCACTTTAAATCTAATTCTTGACTTAACCATTTATATTTTAATTCTAAATCTTAAATTTCTCATTTCAACTTATTCCTCTTGCCTGCCAGATTAATATTTAACTTAAAATTTTCATTTCCCGAAAATTTCACACATGGGTAGTGCAATTACATCATTTCTATTCTCTCACCACTCCAACTCCTCCCATGTCTAACTCCACCATGTACCCCCAATTCACTCTCAAATTCAAAACTTATCACTTACATCATTTAGTGTTGCTCAAATGAACATGTGCAACATGGGCTGATCTCTTGATTGGTTATCAAAGGACTTGTCACTGGATAGAGCTTACTCACCCTCTCTCTATAACGCTCTGCATGCAGGAGAGGATATTTTGAGATTAACCCATCCACATTGACATTTCGAATGGTATTGTCATTACGCAGGTCTTGTTTAGGCAACCATATTGTTGAGATTTCATGGTTCAACTTCCTTATTATGTCTTTGCGGCAAGCAATCTGGTTCTCTGGCTCTTATCTTTCTGACTCCTCTTTCACGATTTTCCCTGAGCCTTAGGTGTAGGGGTTGTATCATAGATGTGCCAAATGGGGTTGGGCATTTCAGTCAGTTATATTTTTGCATTGTGATCAGCTATGGATCACTGTAGTGGCCTTCTATCTATGCACAAACAAGCTTCTTTGTTAAAGGATGAAAGCTACACCTAATCAGGCTGGACTGGCACTCAGGCTGCTCAATCAAGCTAGGCCTTCTTCAAATGTCCAGGTTAGTGGGTTTGGGTTTTGTTGTTGGTGCTTGGGATTTTTGTTTTGTTTTTCCAAGATAGGGTTTCTCTGTGTAACAGCTCTGGCTGTCCTTGAACTCACTCTATAGACCAGGCTGGCTTCGAACTCAGAGATCCACCTGCCTCTGCCTTTTGAGTGCTGTGATTAAAGGTGTGCCACCAATGTCTGGCCCAGGTTAGTATTCTTAAAAATAAATTTCAGAAATCAGGTGTTCACCTGTCCTATCTAAGACCCAGCCAGGTTCCATCCCTACCAATTTCAAAAAGAAGGAAGGAGAAAACTTTAAACTTTATCAACCTGTTCAAAATCATCCAATAGTTCCCAATATTTTTAACAGTATAGATCAGTAAGAAATTTGGGGGCTATACAGTATCTACCAATAAAAATAAGAGTAGTCTAATGAAGTCTCCTAAAATAAAGCCGTATTACAACTTACAATTTATCAGTAAGAGACCTCAATATTTTAAAAATACTTCTGCTCTAGAGTTGAAATCTATGTCAATGACATAAAGACAAAACTAATATCCCTTATGTTGGCCCAGATCTCACTCATAATCATACTTTAATTTTCCCTATTATCTTCATGTTCCTATTCAACTCATGGTAGTTAACCAAAAGTAAAACTGATTTTCCAAAAACTTAACATCTGTAACTACATATTTGTTGATGTAATTAATTTCCACTGCTTACAATGGCACTTACAGGTTTCATACACATTTCCTAAGTTCTTACTATATACAAAGCATCACATGTTCCCTATTCTGCTTCAAAAACTTAAACCATAAGGATAAACTATACATCATCTGTACTCTTCAAAATAACATACTCTAGAAGAAAAGCCAAGACATAAACCAGGTAATTATAAGACCTTATGGCAAATTTTATCAAAGACCAACACAGAGGATGCTAAAAACACAAAAGAAAAGTCATAAAGCAAAGTCTGTAAGTGTCAGATAAGGTTTCCCACCTGAGGTGAATTATTAAAGACATCAGTGGGTTCATAAAGTATAAGGTACTGTAGGTACATTTAAAGCACAGATCAGATTGTAAGTCACTCACTGTGGCTAAGCTAGGGGATATGTAAGAGGAAAGAGTAATAATAAAACTAGGGAGATAAGCAAAGGAAAGATCTTGATGGGCCTTCCTTATAATGCTATAAAATGTGCACCTTATTCTAGGAGACTAGGCAATGGAAAAACATCCTGGAAGGCACACATGTTAGGAATTCCAACAACCTAATTGTCAATCTTCCACTTAATATGTGACCTTCATGAAATCTGTTAGATTTCACAACTCTCAAATATACAACAGGAATTAATAATATCAATTGCACCAACATTACAAGAAAGGATATTTTATTTAAAACTAACGTAGAGATTAGTAAACGGCTTAGACCCTGACTTGATAGTAGTATTAATTTTTATTTATCTTCATTTTTTGTTTGTTTTTTGAGTCAGGCAGGGTTACTTGTCTAACCCTGGCTGTCCTGTTCGTTCTGCAGACCAGGTTGTCCTCAAATTTAAAAGATTCACCTGCCTCTGCCTCCTGAATGCTGAGATTAATGGCATGCATCACCACCACCCAGCTAATTTTTATAACTTTAAGTAATGATTAAGAAACAAAATTTTAGCTGGATATGGTAGTTCACATCTGTTATTCCAATACCAGATAGACTGAGGCAGAAGTGTATTGAGTTATAGAGTAGCCTAAGCTTTAAAGTGAAATCTTGCCTCAAAAGAAATAAAATTGTAACAACAAAAATAGATTATGCAAAAAGGATCTTACCTGACCCACAAAACCAAAATATTTACATCTTTACTGAAAGTGTATTGACTCAACCTAGCACACAATGTATAACTAGAAAATATTAACTATTATTATAACTGGAACATTTTAAGTATGAAATAGAAGGTGCAAAGAAATTTACAAAAATCTATCTAGAGATAGTGTATATAAAGGAATAAAAGTCAGAAAATGATAAAGATGTTGCTCTAACCTATTTTCTTGCCTTCCTTTCATTTCATTATAAGGGGTGGAGGGGATTTCCACCTCTGTTTACTCATCCCTGTAAGTTAAAACCTATTATGTACTCTGTAATAGCACTAAATGTTACTATCAGCATACTTACTTATTTGCTATAACCAAACTTAAATGCCCTATTCATGGAAAAGTAAGCACCCTGGAGTCAAACATGTCCCACTGTAATGTTAAATAACTTGTATGTTTACAAATAATAAGCTGCAATAGCTAGCATATATTGAAATTATAGCTTTTATTGCAGATCCACTTGATACCATTCTAAACACTGAGAATATATCATTTAATCATTATTCAACTGTGAGATAAGTGCTATTACTATCTTATTACAGGTGAAGAAACTGAAACAGAGAACCTAAATGAATTTCTAACAGCTACAACATTGAAGGTCGAAGGTTTGAATTCTTAAGAATCATACTATCTATATCACAGTATTTTCAGAAACATTAGTTTAGGTTACATGTGTAAGGGCTACAGGAATGAATTTTCTTAGTCCTTAATACTTAGTAATCTTAAAGTATTAGTTCCATTCCACAGTAAACACTTGATCCAAAAAGGAGGGAGGGAGACTGGGGGCAGGCTGACTATTTTAAACTGGGTGGCAGAACACACAGATAGCATGCTCAGTTTGGCCCAGTTTGGTGGTTTGAATGAGAATGGCCCCCAGAGGCTAATGTATTTGAATGTTTGATTCCCAGTTAGTGGACTGTTTGGGAAGGGCTAGGAGGTGTGACCTTTGGGGAGGTGTGTGACTAGGAGATGGGCTTTGAGGTTTCACAGCATTCCCAATTTTCTCTGCCTCCAACTTGCAGAACAGCAAGCTCCCAGCTACCACTCCAGTGCCATGCCTGCCTGTCTGATGTCATGCTCCCTGCCATGATGGTTATAGACTCACCCTTGATGAATATAAGCAAGCCCCCAATTACACGCTTTCTCTTTTTAAGTTGCCTTGATCATGGTGTCTCTTCACAGTAATTGAATAATAAATTAAGACACCAGCTTATAAATAACACTTTTCCTGCGCCAAGGACTTCAAACCTGAAATCATTTTACAGTTTCAAGGTTTAAACTTATGGTTTGAATCTGGAGTGCCCTCTGTAGGCTCTGCATTAAAGGCGCTTGGTTAGCAGCTAATGTATGTCTTGTCCCCATCCCATCCCTGCATCCTAGATACCATAAAGTGAACAACTTTTCTCTGCCTTGGCATGGTCCAAAAATTAAGGGCGCCAGCAAACTATGGGCTGAAACCTTTGAAATAAGTTAAAATAAATCTTCCCTCCTTTGTTTCACTTGGTTGTTCTGTCATAGTAACAAAAAGTTACTAGCAGTTTCCATTCTGTACAGAAGTCACTATTTTTTCATAAATTTACACATAATGTTGCATTAAATATGAACCTATAGGATAAACACTGTAGGTTATTTAGGAGATTGTGTTCTGTTAACATTATGATTAGAAAGAAACAAACAAACATGCACAGGTTTCCATAAGCTTTGCAATGTCTCCTATACATTTTTCATACTTCTCTTTAGAATAGGCATATTAACGGATACAGAGTGGATCCTTGAACAAGGCTTTTAATTTTCAAGATGCAAAACATTGAGAAATATCCACCATGAAGAAGTTAATCAAACTACTCAAAAATTGCCCTCAGAGGGGAGGAAGTCAGAATGAGGGAGAAGGAAGAGAAGACAGAGGAGGAAAGAAAGAAGGAATAAAAAGACGAGGAAAGGAATGAGGAGGAGGGGAAGGGGGAAATGAGAACCATGACCAAGGTAAAGTAATACTCAGATACATAGCCAAGTTCTTGGAGGGAAAGTAAGTAAATATGAGTCAGGGTTTCCCACTGTAAGATCCCTGAACAATGAAAGACTACACTAAATTAAAATTGAAGTTGTCCAGAGATAAAATCTATTTCATGTGCTAGTTAAGTCCAGTATCAGTGCAGTTAGTAAAGCAAAGATGTAGTATTTTCATTGTGAAGCATGGAACATGGGTTAATAATTACATTTTTGTTGTTATTGCTGGGATTGACTCACATACGTTATCGTAACTTTGAAATTACAAAATTAAAAGAAAGCAACATGTCAAGGTTCACCTAAATGTTTCTTTAAAGTATAAAATACTAAAAGAATTTTTAAAAGAAAAATAAAGTTTTCTGTGAAATTAAACCCCAGAAACTGAAATTCAGAGTTCTGGCTCACAGATCCAATTGATTTCAAAATACAGGAAACAAATCAAGCAGCCAGAACCTAGTAAACCACAGTGACTATCAATTATTGCACAGTAAAGGACATGCCTACCAAATGCAACCAAATTTTTTAAGTTCTCATAAAATTGCAAACCATTAACTACTTGGTAAAATTCATTTGCCATTCAAGCCTTCCACAGTTTTGTTCCCTGTTACCTTGGAGCTCTTCCCTCCCTTCCCTACTATTTTTCCCTCAAATTTTACATTGAAGATGGAAAGCAATTCTTAAGTATTATAATTCAACTTTTAGAAATAATTTTATAAGTAAGTATTATCATGTAAACCAATACCCTGAAGCCCTTTGTAGCAAAGATAAACCATCTTCTAGCCAGGCCTATTACTCACATTCGTTATATTTAAATAATACTCTATGACAAATTCTCGTCAATGAAATTTGGGGAAATGTCCCTTTCAGTTCTTAAATGGTCTGTGAGCCACAAACAAAATCCCAAGAGTCGAGGAATGGAGGAGTCACAAAACATGAGGTGCTTCAAGTAGGTGACTACACAGAAGACAACCATACTAACCAGGACATGCAAACTTCTGCATAAGGCACTAAAAGTTTGTACTGAAGTTACTGCCATGATTGGCATTAGCAGTAAAGACAGAAATTCCTAAATATTTTAATCCCTCTTAATGAAAGGTGTTTATAATGAACATTCTGGAAAGGTTGTTTACAGCTCCTTTAGGTAACAGTACATCTAAAATCTAAACAATATTCCACTTTGACTTTGTTATAATTTCTTTAGTTTAAATAAAAAGGATGACTATTTCCAGAATTAAAAATAAAATATCTAAATACTTGGCCTTTTGTTTGTTTGGAGTAGGGAGATGCCTTTTTTGTTTTGGAGGAGGAGTGGTTTGTTTTGATTTATCTGACAGGGTCTCAATATGAAGCTGGGACTGACCTAAACTACAGGGTTCTGCCTCTGCCTCACAAGGGCTGGGATTACAGGCCTGCACCAGCAGGCTGAAAAGGATGTGGAGAAAAGGAATCCCTATGAACTGCTGGTGGGAGTGTAAACTAGCACAGCCAATACAGAACACCTCAAAAAATTGAAAACAGGATTACCATATGAACCAGCTATGACACCCCTGTATATATACTCAAGACTTTATATCCTGCGATAGTGATAAATATACACACTCATTTATTGATGCTATATTCATGATAGCAAGGAAATGGAATCAGCCTAGATGCCATGACAACAAGAAAAATGGAATCAGTCTAGATACCCATAATGAAAATGTGGTATACATACACAATGACATTTTACTCAGCTGTAAAGAAAAATTAAATATGCAAGGAACTGGGTGTCCCGGAAGGCATTATATTGAGCCATCTGACCCAAATGCAGAACAACAAAACCAATGCTCTCTCTTCATATGTACATAAGTGTGAATAAATGTGGGTAAAACCTACAATACTAGAATGGAGTACAATACAAGAAAGAGTATAGAGATTCTGAGGAGGGAGAAGGAAAAAAAAACGAACATGTATGACATAAATCCAGATGGGGGTGCAGGATAGAAACAAAGGGGGCTAAGGGTGGGAGAGATAGGAGGGAACTCAAATTTTTTTGAAAATTCCACAGTTATATCTAACACTTTGTATGTTAACTTTTTAAATAAATCAAAATATATTTTGCCTTCTAATAAAACCATCTCTATAAACATATATGTGTACATGCACACATATATATAATTTTTAAGTGGTTGTTTATATATTAAAACTTTCACTGGATATTTTGAAAGTTTAGAAAACCTCACTGTATACTTATAAAATTTAGAAAATATAATAAGATCATTGTTGTTAAAACAAAGAAAATATAGGGAACCATGTTTTTAAAAATCATTTTTAAATTTTTAACTGTGTCTATATGTGGTTATGTGCACATGAATATCAGATCCCAACAGTTAGTTGTCAGCTGTCTGACATGGGTATTGGGAACCCAACTCCGGTCCTCTGTGAGAGTACTATGTTCTCTCACTCACTCAACCACCTCTCCAACCTCAAAATTGGTATTTTTAAAGAGACATGAACTTAGCTCTCAATGACATTATTCCCACACTCTCACTGCTCTGTCTTCACCTCACACTCCAAAAAGGAAACTAGGAGGAAAAAAAACAAAAAACTCCTTAAATTAGAACCAAGTATAATGGTAATCAGTAGGAAGGCTGAGGCAGGAGAATGCTAAGTATGAAGTAAGCCTACACCACAGGGCAAGACTTTCAAAACAAATTTTAAAAAGCAAGTAATTTTTAAAATTGTCATTCTTTTAACTTTTCCTGGCTTTACTTTATACTCCTTACCATTACGGTTTTCCAAAGACATAAATTACAATTACATTTTAAAAAGCTTAAAATCCAATGAATAACACATTTATTATTCTCTACAAAACAATTAAAATAGCAAATTATCATAAGATGGTAGAAAAACTCTGCTTCCACCACTCAGAAGTGACTCCTAAAGGTTTTATTTACCAAAATCAGTCAACATGAACTATAAGAATTATATCATTCTTTTATGACACTTAATACTTTGTGACTGTATATAAATTCTAGTTCTTTGGTCCAATTTAATGTTTGATTATATACAGAACTTAGAATCCTCCCCCAGGGTTTATGTTACAAAAAATTCCTAAGAAACTAAGAGACTACTCAAAAAAACAGTAATTATTATCAAATACGGCTATTTATCATAAACTCACATGCAAGGCTACATCGACAACTTTATTTCTAGAAAAAGTGCATCTCATATGCTTACAAGTACTTTATGTATTTCAATGGCCTCTGAAATACTTCGTTTGCCCTTCAGTGTTGGAAACCAAGCCCAGGACTTCATACCGGCAAGCTAAGTTGTGCATGAAGCTACACTCCCAGCTGTATATTCTTGATCCCTAACTCACGGTTAAGCACTATTGTTCTAGATAATTAATGTGTATTTGTACTTACCAACGCTTTTCGACACTTATAATCAGAGCTGTCTGGAGCATGCAGTACTAAAATAAGGCACCTACTATGTGTTAAACATGTTTTCTCATCCCATTCTCACCACCTTACTGAAAAGATACCATCGTCTTGATACAGGTAAGAAATGCACAAACTCTAGATATTCCAATGGCAAAGACAGTAAGAGAATGAATACGAATCACATGGCCATGGTTCCAACAGGTCTGTAAAAATTAAGTCTTTTTCCCCCCCGCTGACCTGCACACATGAGGTTGTTCTTCCTCTTCCCACCCGTCACCTTCCCAACGGAACAACCTTCTGTGTCTGAGACCTGGTTCAGAGAAGGGCAGTCTCGGGCCCTCGCCATGAGCACAGCCTGAAAGCATCATTCTGTTCTGTGATCCACCCGGTCAAGGTCTAGCTGAGCGGGCTAACTAAACACAAATGAGAGGCCAGTGCGGGAAACCGGCAGTAAACAAAACAGAATGGAAACAAACGCACGGATTCTCCTACAACAGCTTTCCAGGAGCACAGAGGCTGCTGCGTGAGGGTTCGGGAGACTTGAGGAAAACACGCTTGCTAGCCACGACCACGCTGACGAACACCGAGAAGCATCTAAACAGCCGGGCACAAACGGCTCAGCTCAGGTCCCGAGCGAGCAGTCCTCCTCCACAGTCTGAGCTCCATGAGCTGCCTGGGTTAGGGTGACAGCTCGGCTAACTTCCTCTTCCTCGCTGACCTCCTCCTCAGTTCCTTGCGTCCACGCCTTTCCCTCCAGGAGGCAGGGCAGGAGCAATTTCAAATTCACAAGATCCACCCGATCCGATCCCACCCGCGCCACAGGCCCGGGCGGCCAGCTTCCCGTCCTGCCTCTGCCTTCCTAGGGCATTTTTCTAAGGGTTGGGGGGAATCTCACCAACGACAAAGTAATCTGCAACAACAACAACAACAACAAAGAACGTGTAGACTCGGCCTCTCCTCGCACAGCCTTGGAGGAGGGCGTACGGCGGAGAAGGCAACAGCGCGTCTTCCGAGATTGACTGTTTTGAATCACTTTCCCTCGGGTTCCCACCGCCAGCCGAGGAAAGGCCTGCAGTTAGGACGCCAAAAACCCGCCTCCGTCTCCCTAGGGGGGACGCGGAGGCGGCACAGGAGACCGCCACCCGCGTGTCCCGCCCCCGACCCTCACCTGGCCAGGCCCGGGGCGGCGCCCAGGGCCCGCGCGAGCACGGCGTCCCGAGAGCGTCTGGGGAGGCCGGCGGGCGGGCGGGCGGGCGAGCGGCTGGCGGGCGGGCGCGAAGACGGTTAGGCCGCGCTGCAGGCCGGCGCGCTTCCTGCCGCGGCCCCAGCCTCGGCAAGCGCGGCCTGAGCCCCCGCCGCCCGCTCGCCCGCTCTCCATGGGGGCCGCACTCCCTCCCGCGTCCACGACCAAGGGCCCCGCCGAGCAGTTCTCACCTGCGAGGCTCCCGGGCCCCGGCCTCGAAGCGGGAGGACCACGCCGCTCAGGGGTCCCCCGACGCCGGCCCCCTCCCCACACGCACACGGCCGGGAACCCGCGCCCCCCGAGGCGACGCGGGCCGGCTCCCGCCGCCCGACACGCACACACACGCACACCCACTCGCCGCGGGGCCGCCTCCCGCTCGCCCGCCCGCCCGCCCGCTCACTCGCCCGCCCGCCCGCCAAAGTCCCAACTCACACACCCACACACGTTCGTCCCTCGCCCACCTCACTTCCCCCGGGGGGACGCGCTCCCCCTCGCTCCACTCCCGGCCCCGCTCCGAAGCACGGAAAACACTCTACCTCATTTTCCTCGGCGGGCCCAGAACCAGCAACAGCAGCCATTTCCCGGCGGCGGGGGAAACACACACACACACACACACACACAAACCCGCGCGCCCGCGCGCACCAGGCCCCCACAGATGCTCCCCTCCAGACCTCAGACGCAAACACAAACACGCCCGCCCGCTCGCTCGCCCCAAGGGCCCGCGGCGGCGGCAGGCCCGGCCCCGCAAGGCGAGCGCGCAGGGCCGGGAGAGCCCAGGCCCGCGCCCCCTCCTCACCTGCATTCAGCGCTCCAGGGTCCGGGCGGCGGCGGCGGCGGCGGCGGCGAGGCGGCTGCTGCTGGGGCTGCGGCGGCGGGGGAGGCGGCGGCGGCGGTGGCGGCGGGGCTGAGGGCAGTAAAGACATGCAGGCAGCCCGCCGGGGGGAGAGGCACCGGCCGGAGGGGACGCGGGGCGGGCGGGCCGGGCCGGGCCGCCTGAGGAACCACCGAGGCGGCGGAGGGCGGCCGAAGGGAGCGAAGAGCAGCCGGATCGGGAGGGGGCGGGGAGAGGGGAACGCGGGCCGCGCCGGGCCGGGCCGGGGCGACGGCGACCGGGGCGCGCAGGACAGGGCCCGCGCTCGCCGGAGACGGGACGAGAGCCTCGCGGGGCCCGGCCTTGGCCTTCTCCTGCGCCCGCCGAGGCTGCCGCCGCCGCGGGGGTTGCTGCCGAGCCGGGTTGCTTGCCGAGGCCGGGGCCGAGCCGAGAGGGAAAGAGAGAGGACAGAGAGAAAGAGAGAGAGAGAGGCGCGAGCTTGCGGTGCCTTCGCTCTAATTCACACACGCTCACACCCCCGAGGGCCGGGGGAGAGGAGTCCGGGCGCTATCGCTTTAGAGATTAATAACAAGGTGCAGAGAGTGCGAGGAGGAGGAGGAGAGATGATTGACGTGGAGGGGCCGGCGGGACTCAGTCACGCCCCAGCGCCGAGGGGCGGGGCGAAGCAAGGGAGGGGCGGGGCTCCAGCGCTGCGCGGCGGGAGGTGCGCGTGCGCGCGGCGCGGCCAAGCCGCTGGCTCACTTCCTTCCTCACCCTGGCTGGTGTTTTGAAAAAAAGAGAGAGAGAGAGATTTCTCCCAGATTAGGCTGAGCCGAGAAAATTTGTGGGATTATCAAGCCCTTCGCGCTCACGGGTGCAGGAAGACACGCGGGAACTTTGCGGGGACCCCGCACTGTTTCTGATGCTGGCCCACAGCAGAGCCCTGGGCTTTCTAGCCGGTTAAGGAGCCTTCAGGTGAGGGGAAGACGCACGTCTTCACACCCTCAGTGTGTTTCTTTTCCTTTGTCTTTCTCTTTTTTTTAAACAGGTAGCATGTGTAAATTGCGTAGCGGGAGGTGAATTTCAAAACCTCTGACGCTCTGCGATTACCCCGTCCTATTTTTAAAATGCTCCCTTCTCGCGATAAAATTGTATTTTGGCAGTTCGCGGCAGTTACGGAATGAAAACATTCAAGTGTAAACTAGAAATATTATTGGTTGCCGCGTGAATGGAGCCTGCTATTTTCGGTTCCGAAGGACTTATTTTCGCCACTTGATGGTTTTTCCACCAACAGACCGAGAAGCAAATTGCATTTGCTCCTGAAGGCAGAGTGCTTGCTGCCTTGGATTTATTTGCACTTTCAGTCTGTCCAGGCGCATGGCTCTGTGTTGGGTGGTCCAGAGCCGATTACACCGTTCAACTTATTTTATCCTCAAAAATATGTTGTCTTTAGCCCACTAAAGGCATCGTATTTGGTTGCAGTTCATCTCGGGCTTTGTTACGGAATGTTTAAAGCCTTTATCTCTTGCAAGGGGAAAAAAAGGATGTGATTAAAATGCAAATCATTTATGAAGAACTGAACTGCACCTTCATCTTGTCACCAGGAAGTGTGAATGAGTGAAGAAAAAAAAAAGCCTCTAGCTAAAAAGACCCAACAAGCTACCTATTTTTCCATCCTGCTTAGATTTCTATTTCCCTTGCTAGCAGCATCCACCCCGCCCCCACCACCACCACCAACACACATACACAACACTTTTTGTGAAAGGTGTTAAAATGCCCTTAATTCTGGAAGAAGTGTATTCAATCCCAACTATTTTTGTTTAGGCTGACAAAAACACTAACAACAATTAGTACTCTTTAGCTTTGTAATCAGCACAGTCAAACAAGCCACTTCAGGAGGCTAGGACAGTGAGCCTGCCTTCCTTACACCTTATTTCCCATCAATTTTCTTGATACAAATCCCCAAAATAGAAATACTTAGCAAATGTTGAAAAGGATAAACAAATAGTTCAAACTTTTAAGTCAGACAAATGTGATACTTACATGTCTCACACGTCTTCAAATAACCTTTTAGGTAAATTTCTAGCTCACACGCAATAAGCAAACATACATGCCATGTGTGTTACGTTCTCTTCACAGTACCGGAGAGACAGTCAAGCATGTACAGTCCCTTTCCCTGTGTACTTCACAGTCCTTGCAGGGGAAGCTGACACATAAACAGGAAGTTCTCAGAGAATGAGCCAAAAATGAAAGGTGACACAAATTAGTTGAACAATGCCTAGAATGGCAGATGGAAAGCACTGACATTTTTACCTCAGCCATCTGATACTACCCACCACCATCAGCTGCCTAATAGTAGAAACAGTACAGGGAAAAGAGAGGGGGCCATTGTGGGTATTTAAAAAGCACTCAAATGATGAGGTTTGCTGATCTTGGGACTCAGGTTTACCTAGGGAAATGTTCGTCGTTGGTGTCTTATGTTTTACAATCATTGGGGATAGGGTAATTAAAACATTTAGGATTTAGAAGGTAAATGTTTTTATAAAAAGTTCTATTGGAGGTGAGGGCTGGAGAGATGGCTCTGTGCTCTTACAGAGGACTTGTTGGATACCCAGCACCTACATGAAAGCTCACAACCACCTGTAACTGAAGTTCTAGGGGATTGATATCCTCTTCAGATTTCCAAACATACATTTGGGCAAAGTACTAAAATACATGAAAGTCAATAAATACTTTTTTTTCAAAATCCCAGTTGAATTCACACTGTGTTCAAGTAATCTCTACACACAGAGGTATTTTCTGTATGGTAGCAAGTATATTGACTCTCTACAAACAAAAGTAAAGGACTAATTTGCATACACACCCTGCCCTTGACATGTTGGGATTCAGGGATTCAGTTTGTAAGGCCTCCAGCATCTTTAATAAGTACTGTATTACTGAGTACTAGTGAACCACATCCCAAGCTCTGGACAGTTTCTGTATGTTTGGTTAGTACAGTCTTGGGAGTTTGTTGCTTTGTTTGAGAGACAATCTCATGAGATGCCCAGGCTATCCTTCAACTATCCTTCCTCTGGAGTGCTGGGATTACAGGTTTCTACCATCATACTGGTTTCACTGACCATTTTTAAAAGTCGGTTTTATAGAACAGAGATGGTGGTATACGCTTATAAACCCAGAACTCAAGAGGCAGAGGCAGGAGGATTGCTGCAAATTCAAGGCAAAGAGCCGCCTGGCCAACATTCTTGGCCTGCCATGCCTACAGATTGACATACTGTCTCAATGAAAGAAAACTTACAGGATGTTTTCCATGTTTTTCAGATTTTTAAAAATTATAAATTAGAATAAAATAGAAAATCTCTGCCTTGGCTGTTGGGAATGGAGCTGTAATAAACACAGGAGTACCGATCTATCTTTGGTGTACTGAGTTTGTTAGTGATATCTCATTTGTTTCTAATTTGTATTTTCTTGATGACTACTCATCTTTATGGTGATGGATACACTAATTTTCTAGACTTGATCATTATACAATATAAACACTTAGAGAAATACATTCTGTAAATAAGTACAATTATGTGTCAATGAAAATTAAAAGAAAAATTGTCCTTTTTAGAGAAGTAATTTGGAGCTGGAAACACGGCATAATGATTAAGAGCCTGTAACTCAGGCTCCAGGATATACAACACCCTCTCCTGGCTTCCAAGGGCATCTGTGATCTAACACACACAAAATTAAATCTTAAAAACAAAAGAAAATGTAAAGGAATAGTTTATCCAATTGGAGTTTCTTACTTAAGTAAAGTCTTTTAGGCCAAATTGCCTTACTAGTATTTTTGTTCATATGATTGCAGAATTGGTTCATACTTTCAGAGTGAAAGGGGTACTTGTCCTGTGATTTGTTTCAAGCTGGCATTTGAAACATTTTATCTGAATAAATCTTCCTATCCATGTTTTTAATAGTAACCCATTGCTATCAAATTCTGTTCAACAATTTTCTCAAAAGCAAAGATTTCAGGTTTTTTTTAAACAAAATTACTACTGTTTGATTAAATTAGATTTTATTGATTTCAGTGCCTATGTTTATGGCAACAACTTCATAACTTTTTTAAAAAGTCACGCTCCGATTTATTTGATTAAGATATAATTAGTAAAATAGGGCTAGAGAGATGACTTGGTGGCTAAGAGTGCTTACTGCTTTTCAAGAGGACCTTAGTTCTGTTCCCAACACCTATATTGGGCTTCTATCTCTAGCTCCAGGGGGTCCAAGGACCTTCTCTGGTCTCCAAGGCCACCTGCATACACATGGTGAATATGCACAGAGATATACACATACACAAATGAATAAAAATAAACATTAATGTTGGTAAGACAAATGTACTTTACTCCATTTTACAAATATAAAATGACCTTAACTTGGTCTGGAATGTATTCAAACATATCACTTTGTTGCACATGACCCAGTTTTGTTTCCCAGCACCATAAACAAATAAGCAGACAACTTTAACATGTTGTGAAATAAGTGTTGTGCCTAATGGCAGTTCAGTCAGTGCTTTCTTACAAGAGGACCTGAGTTTAATCTGCAAACTACCTACCCAAAAAAGGAAGGGGAAAAATGCTGGGCATGAAGATACAGATCAGGAGGCAGAGGACACTGGAAGATAGGAAGATCCCTGGGACTCACTAGCCAGCCTAGTGTGCATGGTGAGTTCCAAGCCAGTAAGACACAATGCAAACAAAACAAGCCAAAAAGAAGAAAAGACAGTGGCTAGAATGTCAGGAACAAGAGTTGAAGTTGTCTTTTGGCCTCCACATAACACACACACATGCACATGCCCACTTCTATATGAACTTGTCATATAAATGCACACACAGGGCTGGGGAGTTGGCTCAGTAGTTAAGAGCATTGGCTGCTCTTCCAGAGGACCTTGGTTCAAATCCCAGCACCTGTATGGCAGCTCACAACTCTCTGTAAACTCCAGCTTCAGGGAGTCTGACAGCCCCACACAGACATACATGCAGGCAATATACCAATGTACATAGAACAAATGCACACAAATATATATTAAGATTTTTTTTTTACTTCCCAGACCTTCTCACAAGACCTCCAAATTATTTCCCTGAAGTGACACAATCTGTATTTCACTGAACTGCATTTTCTGTGCTCTCATCATTGATGCCACTGTCTCTCTCTCCCTCTCCTTTCTCTATCTTGTGTAATTCTTTTTTATTGTTTTTATCTTGATTGATGTTTATTCATGTGTGTGCGTTCCCTGTATGTACTGATGTGTACATGTCTGGTGCCCACACATATGTGCATTTGGAAGCCAAAGGGCAACCTCAACCTCATGTGTCATTTCTCAACATCTGTGTACACAATTTGCTATTTGGTGGTTTTGGAGGGTTAGTTTCTAGGGATTTTTTTGTTGTTGTTAGTGGTTGGTTGGTTGGGTTGGGTTTTTTGACCTGGAGCTCACCAAGTAGGCTAAGCTAACAGACTAGCAAGCCCTAGAGATACACCTGTCTATCCTACCCTGGTGCTGCATTACAAAAATTCAAGACCACACCTGACTTTTTTTTTTTTTTAATGGGAAATAGAGGGTTTTTTCATGCACTGTAGCCTGATTATGGTTTTCCCTTCCTCCCAGCACCTCCCTGATATCTGACATTTTAAGTGTGGGTTCTGGGGATTGTTTGGAAATAGAATTTAGTGTAGACCAGGTTGGCCTTGAACTTGCTATGCAGTGAAGATGGTCTTGAACCTCTGATCATCCTGCTTCCGAGTGCTTTGTTTCTAGGACTGGGCCCCCATGCCTGGTTGCTAAGGATCAAACTGAGGACTTTGTGTGTGCTAAGCAAACACTCTACCAGCTGAACTATATCCCAAGCCCCTGTTGTTGTTATTGTTATGTGCTGGTTTGTTTTCGAGCCAAGATCTCACATTATAGGTCGTGATGGCCTGCTGTATAGCCAGGCTAGCTTGGAAGTTGTGACAATTTTACCTCATCCTCCCAAGGGCTCAAATTACAGGCATGATAAGCTGTTTCTTAATTTTCGTGAAAGTTTCAGCTACCAATGCTGTGCACATGCAAGAGTGGTGACTTACTCAGGGTTTCTGTTCTCCTAACCCATCAGCTCTTTCCATTGCCCTTCCCCTTGTCCCTTTCTCCAGATTGACTATGGGTATCATCGAGGATTACTCTCATGCATTACTTTTCTTGTTGCTATGATGAAATTCCTGACAAGTGTCATCTTAAGGGAGGAATGGTTTGTACTGACTTAGGGCAACAGGATCAGGGTGAAGCCAATCACATTGCATCCACAGTCTGGGAGCACAGAGTGAAGGAAGTAGGGCCGAGCTTTAAAATCTCAAGGCCTGTCCCAGTGATTCACTTCCTCCAGTGAAGCTCCATGGTCCGAATGTTCCAAACCTTCTCAAAAGGCACCACCAGCAGGGCACCAAGTGTTCGAATACACTTAAGGGACATTTCACATTCAAATCACAACTCTTTTGTTTTTGGTTTTTTGAGACAGGGTTTCTCTGTGTGTGTAGTCCTGGCTGTCCTGGAACATGCTCTGTAGCCCAGGCTGGCCTCAAACTCACAGATATCTGCCTTCCTCTGCCTCCCAAGTGCTGGGATCAAAGGGGTGCACCACCAAGGCCCAGCTCAAATCACAATCTTAATAGATGAATGTGTTTCACTGTTGTTACTATTGTAGCATGTATGTCATCCACCATGACAGTAAGCAAAGTTCTTCTTAAAGTCCTCCTTAGCCATTGTCCTTATAAACTATCTATGTCAAACCCTTGATTACTGAGCATTTAGATCCCACGCCTCTATCCCGTTAATACCATCAGCACTCTGCTTAGTGCTTCCCTGTATTCCACAATTTTTCTAGCTGGAGCATCATTACCACTAAAATAGATGTTTCAGCGTTTTTGTTTGTTTCTTATTTTTCAAGACAAGGTCTCACTATGTAGCTTAGACTGGCCTGGAACTCCCTGTGTAGCTCAGCCCAAGCTAGCCTCAAACTCATGATCCTCCTGCTCTGTCTTCTGACTGCTTTTTACAGAGTGGTACCACATCTAGTCCATGACATCTTAAATTTACTAGGAGTTATCTACTAGTAAAACAAATCAGAGATAACAGTTCTTTTCTCTCACATCAGAGAAGTCTGCCAATGGTCAATGCAGGGACCATCATGGCCAACAAGACCATATTATCTTTACAGCGTGACTTCTGTTTCATAGTCCAGCATAGTCAGGGCCCATCCCACAGAGCCACGCACTTCACTGCAAACACCGCTGATTGGGATGTGAGTGGGAGATGCTCAAATCAGAAGAGGAACTTCTTCCTCATCTACAAGAATGGGAGCATCTTCTGCTCAGAGACAGAAAAGATGTGGATTTGGAATTCTCAACTCTCTGATTTATGACAACACAAATTTTATCTTCACCCGTAAGCACTTTTCTGGAAGGTCTGCCTAAAATACTTGCTTAGTCACTAATTAGCTGAAAAAGAAGCTGAGAAACTGTTTCTGTTCAACACATTGCTACCATAAGTAAACCACTGGGCAGCATAAACAGGATCCATCACTTCAACATTGAGTGGCTTGGGGGTCCAGAGTAATAAGAGTGAAGATAGTGTGTTTAGTTTTGTAACCAAAGCTTTAATGCTGGCAAAGCAGGCATATTATTATGCTCATCTAAGTTAAAGTGAGGCATTTTAAGCAGAACTTTCATGGTCTATTTTTAGAAGCTCATAATTAATTACTCCCTTTTTCCCTTTGTTTCTTTATCTCTCTGAAAGGTCAGTAGAGCTTGTTTATGGCGTTCTCAAGACCATCTATATTTAAACCCTGAGATGTCCAATAGAAGGATTCCCTTACTCTGTAAATTTTAAAAAGAAAAACTTTCTTCTAAAGAGGAAGGTCCTTTTCTTGTCCCAAATAACACTGAACTTTCAGGAGTGTGTGCATATTATGCTTGTAACTGTCTCTAAGCCAGTAAACTCTACAGGGTTCCCCATTGCCTTTCCAGGATGCTTAATAACCTAGACTCCACCATTTGCAAATTCAGCACTCTCTAGTTTATCCTAATTTGTTACACATGTCCCAGCTTTCCCCTTCTGGTTTTTTGGTTGACATTGTTCTTGGCTTCCTCTATTTGGCCTTCCTTGATGCTCTTACAACGGACCACATCCTCGTTCCCCTGTGAAAACCTACAATGTATTGAGGAATTATAGTCTGATGTGTCAACTAGGTACAGCAGGCACCAAATGATTTTAGAAAAGTATATACTTGAATACAGATTTGAATACAGATTTTTGGCTCTGCTACTTACCATGCAATCTTGGAGAAACTGCTTCACTTCACCTGAAACATAAAAATGTCCAGTTTCAGGGTAACAGCATTTCCCATGTGACAAAGAGAACACCACTATGCAGAGACCCTAGTAGGGGATCCTTTCTTTTGAAAATGAAAAAAACTGGGCTAGCTGATTTATGACATCGTGCATAAGGAGCTGGAATGGAATAAGCATCGTCAATAGACAGCTGCAGGAAGGAGAGACGATGGCAGGCCATCCGTATCCACAGGATTAGAGAGGTGCTTCCTCCAGATATAAAGATCTCTAGAGCTCTGTCCCATCCACTCTCCAATCCAGGGTCTCACCGTGGGCCTTGTTAATATGGCTCTCAGGTCTAACTTTATTCACTCCCTTGTTTACAGCCCTGACTTACCGAAGGAACAATCATTCCAAACAATGGCAAACCTCTGCTTTGTTTGAGTACATAGATATATCAGCACTTGTTTTGTTCCATCATCTCCTCTGTTTTCTGGAAACTATGTGTTATAGCTAAAGATTTACTGGATTAAAATTAAACATTTTGTTATGATACATCATAGATGTGTTCTATACTTCATTTTATCTAATTAAATAATACAAAAGTCTGGCTAAGCCACAACAAGTACATTTGCATCCCTGCTTGTGTGATGATGCCCTATTCCCACCGCAGAAATCAGCTTGATTGACTTGTGCATGTAAGGGTTAATACTTCAGTAAAGTATAATATTCAGTGCTGGTTTAACTTCAGGGACTTTATGTGTCATGAAAGAAGCCTCGGCCTGGGTGGTGACAACTTAATGGTAGAACATATGCTTAACACAGGTTCTGTCCCCACCAGCAGCAAAGAAGGAAATGGAAGAGGGACAGGAAAAAGGAAGGAAAGAGGAAGGAACCAAGTGCTAATACACCTGTGTCCAATAAATTAGGAGAACTTCCAACAGCTGACCTTTAAAATTATCTTTTTGGGCAGGGGTGGAGATGGGTGGGTTGAGACAGGGTTTCTCTGTGTAGCCTAGGCTGTCCTGGAACTTACTCTGTAGACCAGGCTGGCCTCAAATGCAGAGATCCACCTGCCTCTTCCTACTACTGGGATTAAAGGTGTGTGCCACCACCACCATCTGACTTAAAATGATCTTAATCGAAGAAATTATGTTATTTCAGAATTGTATTCTACTTCTTTGTTTAGTGTGTCAATATTGCTAGTCTACCACCCCCTCAAAAAAAAAAAAAGACCCAGGAAAGAACAATCTGTTTTGTTTTGTGTGAGACAGGGTTTCTCTGTGTAGCTTTGTAGACCAGGCTGGCCTTGAACTCACAGAGATCCAAATGCCTCTGCCTCCCAAGTGCTGGAATTAAAGGTGGGCCACCACCACTTGGCTAAGAACAATATTTCTAATACCACAAATTTTCTAACTTCTTCCAGTTATTTTTGCATAAATAATAACACATTCTTTCTGTACCTCCATTTGCTGTCCCAAATGTCAATACTTGAACTGAATGAACACATATTTTCTCATGTTTATGCAATGTAGCTAATTTTTGCTATGAAGAAGGAGCCTATATTTTACTTGAGTTCTAAAATGACTCATGCTAATCACACATTCTAATTTATGTTCTCCGGTTAACCTCCTCAGTTCCCTTTTTTTTTTTTTTTTTTTTTTTTTTTTTTTTTTGTCAACATGAAGTTACAAGTTAGAATTCCTTCATATAATACGACTTTGGAGAATCACTATGTAATACCCCTTCCCCCTTTGCATGCTATAATGCCTGAAAGTACACCCTGGGGACTTTCATTTGAAGATAAAAGACTCTGAAATACGCCCCCCCCACATTACCTGAATTAGTCAGTTACCACAACTGCTATGCTAAACATCCTTTTCTAAGAGATTGTCAGTGTGTAGACACGTTACACACTGCATTTTATCCTCAGAAACAGAATACTCTTTAGTTCAATAAGGAAAATTAGTTTTATTTTTGTTTTGGTTTGTTGTCTGTGACTTTAGCTTTGTGACATAGTACTTGCCCCAAAACACATAAGGGTCTGGATTGGATCCTAAGAACTACACCAGAATAGGAGTTTAATTAAGTCTTATAAAACATGCTTAGTTTGTTTAGCACAGTGTTTTCCCAAATGTATTGTCATGGCTAATCTTCATTGCCTTCTAGACTGGATTTTTATTCACCTATATAACACACAGCTAGGAGTGCCTTTGAGGGATGATTAGCTGACGGAAGACCCAGCATGAATATGGTAAGTAAGCATCACTCCATAGGCTGGGGTCCTGCCCAGAGTAAAATGGGAAGAAGGAGGAAGCCAGTCAAACAAACACCTACATTCCCTTTTCTCTGCTTCAGAGGTTTGCTCAGCTATGAGCTTCTGCCATCTCTTCTGATCCAAGCACTCTCAAACTGTGAGTCAAAATATCTCCTTCCTTCCGCACCTCAATTCTTCTGGTTAGATGTTTGACAACAGCAACTAGAAAAGTAGTTAGTGTGTATACTGACCATAAATGCCTATTAGCAGCTGTATGTCTTACTATCCTGGTGTTTGTTGGCACATACATGGTTTTTGTCTATTGTTTGTTTGCTTAGAATGGTCATAAGTTCATTTGTGGATTTTTCCTTTTATTGAAAATAGATTTTTTTCCATACAATATGTTCTGATTATGGTTTCCTCTCCCCCTACTCCTCCCAGTTCCTTCCCACAGCCCCAGCCATCTGGGTTGCCCTTTAAGTAAGAAGTCATATGTCATTGTAATAGTTTGAATCAGGAATGTCACCTACAAGCTCATGTTTTGAGCTGTAGGTTCCCAGCTTGAAGTCCAGAACAGTTTTGAAGACTGCAGAGCCATTAGGAGGTGAAACTTAAGAGAAGTGGGCCTCTAGGATGACTTTTGAGGGCAATTCCTGCTCAGACCCAGGGTCTCCTGGTCTATGGTGATGTGAACCCATGCTCACCATGACCCGAGGCGCTTTCAGCATGACTTACCACAATACATGGACTGAAATCACAAGCCAAAATAATTTTTTTTCTCCCTTGTTCATGTGGTCAAGGCAACACTGATTCAAAGATAACTAATATATAGTGTAAAGCCCTGTTTTTTTACGTCGAGTTCTGAGGGAGTACTGGCAGCTAGATGGTTGCTAGATGGGGGAAATGTCATTTTCTTCTGTGGTGTAGCCACTGACAAATTATCTATGCTTCAGTAAATAACCCCACCCCTGTGTTCATGCAAGCAACTCTAAACTCAGTGGGTCTCTCTATCTCTCATGCACACATGGGTATACACTTAGACTCTCTCTCTCTCACACACACACACAGACACACACAGGCATACACACACACACACACACACACACACACACACACTCATACAAGTACCAAGCATGAAAGTAGGAGGGGCCTGGAAAGAAGAAGGGTTTCAGTGAGAGGAGAGACACAAGAGGGTGATGGAAAGTGAAAAATTCATTATATACATAAATTATATACTAAAATTCATTATATACATATACATATACGGAACTCAAATGATTAGAAAAAGAAAGAATGGTGGGTGGGGAAAAGTGTCTGGCCAGGATTAGAACCCAAACAATACACTGCCATAATTCTCTGCTTTAAAATGAAGACAGTGAGTTAAAATGCTGTAGGGTATAGGGAAGAGGCCTCTATAGTGGAGTTACTGCCTCTCTTCTTCTTAATAGTCTGTAAGATACTGTAAAAGGAGTGTAGATTCTTTTGGTGTGTGTCTGTTTGTACATCTATGTGTTTGAGAATAGAATGTAGCTAACACTGTGAAATTTACTTTTTCCTCTCTGTGTACAGTATTAATGGAATGTGATATGTGATGCCATCAAGTATTATGCTCAATCACTTCAGATCCCACATTCTCATTTAAAGAAAGTATTTTGTAATCTTTTTTTTTTTTTTTTTTTTTGTTATCCTGACCTGTTCTGACCTGGCATACATAAATCATATGTTTTATGTACGTAAATAATTTCTTTAAAAATAATATAATGTCTTAGTTATAAGCTATATGATAATTAAAAGCAAAGTAATTTATCATTAAATACTGTGATGAAATGCTCAGACTTGACTACAGTGGATGCCAAAATAAAGACGTTAGAAGCTTGTATCTACATGTAGCTTTAATGTGAGTCCCATGACTATAACAACAGACCGGCTCTTATGTGTGGTAGGCCATAAAAGTGACATGACATTTCTAAAATGGTGAATTACTTTTGGTAAAATTCCAGGCAAAACAATCATATTCTTTCTTAGTTACATAATAGTGTTTCTATAAAAAGACTGCATTAATCTTCTTCCTTAAAATCCCAAGTCCTTATACGTAAAATAGAATTTGTTCTAGGTTTGGATCGTTGTAAACATGCTTTTCCTGTTTGTCCAGAGGGAATTTTCCTCCTAGTGCTAGGAACTGCTCATGTTCTCACATATCCTAGGCAAGCGATTTAACACTAAGCTATACCATCAGCCCCTGATGGCAAGGGCATGTCACTTTTCATTGTGACATTTAAAGGTCATGCATGATTCATCTGGTCATATGTAGGACTTCCTGAGAATTTTTGAATCTTCAATTATCTCAAATATTGCTTCCTATGACAGCTCCCTCTCTTAATTTTGGTATCCAAAATCCTTCCTTATCAATTCTCAATGGCCATACTCATAAGTAGAGATATGCTGGTCATAAGCTGTTAATATAGAAAACATTTTAAAGACCACCTAGCCTAATAACATTCCTGTTGTTTAATATGGCATTAGGGGTTACCAACTTAATAGATACTTACCGAATTTAACAGCATTTCCTTAAATTGTGGAATGATAACAATAGACACCATTTAGTAAGCGCTCACAGTTTCCTGGGTATTTAATTTATGTTTCCTATTTGAACTATAAAAGCACCATATCAAGTAAGTATTATTAATTATTTCTCCTCAAAGATGTCAAGTAACTTTCTTCAGGGGAGCCAAGATCCAAAACAGGTCTTTGTGCTGTTAGAATTCATATGCTTTGCCACTACAATATATTGCCAAATATAATCTTAGAGTAGCCAGGCTCCTTCGTTCCCACTCGATTACCTTCTGATAGAACTGTCTTTGTGAATGCCCTCCCTTTTTGACCCCTGTAGAACAATTCTTGTCTGGAAGCATGGGAGGCTGCTCCCCACCTCTTCTTCCACCCTTTTAAGTTTTTAAGTGCTCTGCGCTGTATTTGGATCTGCTACAATTGGTTTTAATTAATGTCCTTACCCTCAGGCTATCTCTGAATGAATGACTCAATATAACTAGCAAATTCAATTTTTAAAGGAGCTTGAGATTTTTAAACCTGCACCAACATGCCTAGGGAGTATACTGTTTCATATTTATCATCTCATTTTCCTCATCAGTTGTTTGCTTTTCAAGCTACTAGATGGCTGTATCTCAAAATATTTTCTCATTATTAGAATCCTTCCCTGCCCCTTGTCTCCCTCTCTCCCTCCCCTTTCTCTCTCTGTTACTAGAAGGGCAACAGTTGGAGAACAAAGAGTATATACTGATTTCTTCCTTCTGCAGTGCATTGTAATGCTTGTACATAACAAATTCATAATAATTACTTGTTGACTGGTTTCCATGAAGCCGAGTTCAATGTAATTGGCACAAAAATTATAACGATGTTTAGATGAACAGTCTTTGGTATAGTTTGAGTCTATGAAGTCTTCCAGAAGCTCACGTGTAAAAGCCTGGATCCAGCCTACTCCCACTTATGAAATGCTGGACACTTTAGGAGATGGGGTGTAGTGGGAGGTCTCCAGGCCACTGAGTGCATGTTCTCAAAGGGGATGTGGGAAGGGGTGAAGTTCACTGGTAGAATGTCCTGAGTACAGCAATCTCCAGCACACAACTCCAATACAAATACAAAAACAAATAAACAAGATTAACCAAACAACAAAAAGAGGAGGAAGTATGGGGTAGGAGGAGCACTAAGAGGAGGAAGAGGAAGGGACTGTGGGACAGCCATCTCTTCCTCTTTCTCTCCTTTTAGTTTAGGCTATGAGTAAACATCTTTGGTCTGCTCTAAAGTGATGAGCCCAGCGATCACTTGCTCTTGGGCCAGCAGGTGAGGGTGACTAGCAGACTTACTCACATCTCCATGTTTTCATTGCCACACCTATAGAATGTGCATAATACTTTCTTCTTTACAGAGCTGTGAGGATTCCATGAGCAGGTTCTTGTAAGCATTTCTGTGATCACACCAACACACTGAATCACACCAACACACAGGATCACACCAACACACAGGATCGCACCACACAGGATCACAACAAATACACACACAAGAGGCATTTGAGAAGACTGAGGAGTTTCTTTTCTTTTATCCTTTCCATGTAACCCTCGTGCCTCTCTGAGTACAACTAGTTTAAATATGGTTTGTTTTCCCAGCTTCCAGCTCATGGCTGAGTTAATCTGCATATGTTTATGGTAGTTTTCTTAAGATGGTGAAACTTTGATCTGACCATGGTGCTTAGAGGTGGGACCTTTGGAAAGTGAGTAGGTTAGATTTGTAGGTTTGGCTGGAACCCCCATAATTGAACTCTGTGATTGGTTTGTTTTTGAGACAGGGTTTCTCTGTGTAACAGTCCTGGCTGTCCTGGAACTTGATTTGTAGAGCAGACTAGCCTCAAACTCAGAGAAATCAGCCTGCCTCTGCCTCCAGAGTACTGGGATAAAGGCGTGGCCACCATGCCTTGCTTGTACTGTGTGATTTTATAAGGAATAGAGCACATACATGAATGCACACTCACCTTTTGTAAGTGTTTTTTTAAATATATACAGCCCATTTGTCTAATGAGGAATGAACGAAGAAATAAAAGAACTAATTAGAGAACTAATTTTCCCACTTATTCCATTTCTGTACATGTACATGACTCCAGAGGCATTTCAGCTCATTGTGTTATGATCAGTTATCATGAAGCAAGTAGAGTTCTGTCTGAAGGATGGTATCTTTTTTGATATTTTCAAGTGGAACAGGATAGTCTTCAGATAGAAAATCTTTACTGAATGAGCCAGAACTGATAGGGCATGAGATCTGATATCCAAAGGCCAAGGAATCCAAATGTTTGGAATTACACCATTAAGTAATTTTTGGTTAAAGATTACTCCATCGTCTACCATACTATACCAAGCAGGAAGCCAAGAAGTGAGGATACAGATGTGTTTATAGTTTTTAGCTGCCCCTCTCCCTGTACTCCTCCTCACCCGTGATCCTAAACTGCAGTAGTACAAGAACTTTGCAAAACTGTAAAACTTCAGCACAGATTCTGCAAATTTATGTTATGATTTAGGCTCATTTTCTTGAGAGAGAGAGAGAGAGAGAGAGAGAGAGAGCTCTGTCTACCCCAGGTTTGCCGTGAACTTATGATCCTACTGTTTCATTCAAGACAGGACTACAGGTGCACACCAGCACACCACCATGCTCAGAGGGTCTTTGCTTGTTTTTGTTTCTAAGTCTCATTGTATCGCTCAAACTGGCCTCAAATTCCTGGGCTCAAGCAACCATCTCATGTCAGCCTTTTACGTCTCCAGATTGAAAGGTACCTCACACTGTTCTCTGCTATCCCCTTTTTATAATCCTCCATTCTCTTCTTTATTTGTGGTGCTGGAGCTGGAACTCTGGGCCTGGGACATGCCCAGTACATGCCCTACTGTTCTGTACCCCTAGCTTCCCACCCCACAAGTCTTTTAATTAGTTTACAGGCAGGGTCTCACTATGTTTTAGAGACTTGTCTCAGACTCCTGAGCTCAGATGATCCTCCTGCTTCAGCCTCATAAGCACTGGTATCACAATGACTGACAGACTAACTTTCTGTCCTATTGCTGGGATAAAATGCCTCGACAAAAGCAGTTTAAAGGAGAAGAGCCATCTCAGCAATCCACCTCATCCTGGCAGTGAAGCCAAGGGGAAGGAGCTCCCACAGTCAGGTGCAAGAGAGCAGGGAGTGATGGCTGCTGCTCAGCACCTTTCTCCAGTTAACCAGTTCAAATCCCAGCCTGGGAGTAGTGCCATCACAGTAGGTTGATCTTTGTACCTCAGTTAATGAAATTCTTCACTCACAGGCATTGCCACAGACCTGTGTCCCAGAGGACCCTAGATCAGTGGTTCTCAATCTGAGGGTCATAACCCCATTGGAGGGATCAAATTATTCATTCTCAAGACCATCCAAAAACACAGATATTTACATATGATTCATAACAACCATAGCATGATTATGGTTATGGGTAGCAATGAAAACAATTTTACGGTTGGGGGGGTTACCCCAACACAAGGAATTGTATTAAAATTTCACAGCATTAGGAAGTTGAGAACCACTGTTGTGGAATATTAGTTAAATTACCTAAAGTTTGTTTATGCTGTGGAATAGTAATGTAATAATGCAAAGTCATGTTGTATTCTTTTATGCTGCATTTGTTTAACTCTGTGAAGCTGTATTACTTTGCCTAAGCACCTGATTGGTCTAATAAAGAGCTGAACAGTCAATAGCAAGGCCGGACAAAGGATAGGCAGGACTGGCAGGCAGAGAGAATAAATAGGAGGAGAAATCTTGGGGAGAGAGATAAAAGAGTGAGAGCAGGAGGACTCCAGGGGCAGCCACCCAGCTAAACAGCAAGCCACAGAGTAAGAGGTAGAGAAAGGCATATAGGATAAAGACAAAAGCCCAGAGGCAAAAGGTAGAGGGAATACTTTAGAAAAAGCTGGCTAGAAACAGGCCAAGCTAAGGCCAGGTGTTCATAAGAAAGAATAAGCCTCTGTGAGTGTGGTTTACTTGGGAGTTTTGTGGCAGGCACCCACAAAGAGCCAAAAGAGCAAAGAGTAAAAGAAAAAATAGCAAACCACTGATCTAGATCCTGTCATGTTTACATTTCTCATTCAGCATCAGCCATTTCTCCCCTAGTCTTTAGCAAACTTTTAACTGTAATTTGTGAAACCAGAAGAAAGTCATTTATCCCTGATGCTTGATTTAGAAGATCTTTCCCCTCTGAGCTTGTTTCAACAGCATTTCCTTTAGAGACTATACTGGGAAGGAAAGCCAGGAAACATGACAGGGCCATATACATGGTACAGCTTTTCTCCTAAACATCAGGAAGTTCTAACACTATACTTGGAACGTATGGGTTACATTTTTTATAAAGAAAACATACTTGTTGCTATGCCCTCAGAACCTTCCTATCTCAGTGCTCATAAGGAATTTGTAGGATGAATAAAGGAGCTGGTGTTTAATTGTAAAGCTTTACTGTTGACCTTTATGCTGTATGAACTACAGTGCAGGTCACCTTTAGTCACATTCAACTCAGCACCCACAGAGTACTTCTTTCTGTGAGTTGAGTTCTGAGTTGGCTGCTCTGGAGGACACAAAGATGATAAAGATAATGGCAGCTGTCCTGAAGGAGCTAAATACTAGTTGACAGACATTGACATAGATATAGACACTGACACAGACAGCTCTTTCCTATGTGACCTCGGGACGTCTGAGTTTCTGGGCTTAACAACTTTGTCTGCCTTTGAGCATTTTTCCAGATTCTTCTGTCTTAAGAGCACTTGTGCTTTTGGTACCTCATCTTCCTTGCCTGATTCACTCCCTTGACACCCTTCTTACATCCTTCTTTTTTTTTTTTATCAGCTATTCTTATTACAGTAACAGCTCTTTTCTTCTTCTTTCAAAAGAGCATTGAGTGCATCCTTCTTGGCAAGAGAAGAGGCTTCCCTGGAGGGTTTCCTTTGATTACCTGTTTTTCATTTTCTTCAAGTCTTTCTGTACTTCAGGTTGGCTATTCTGTACTTTTAAAAGACAGAACCTTTTAGATCTTTAGATTTCCCCAAAGGACATTTCCCTTCTCTCTTTCTCCTTATCTTCTTTCTCTCCCTCTTCCTCCTCTTCCTCCTTTCCCTTCTTCCTACCTCTCCCTCTCTTTTCATTGCTAGGGATTGAACCTGACATCCCCACATGTTAAGCATGAACTTTATTACTGAAAGATACTCCCAGACAGCTCTCAGAATAGCAAATGCTTTATAAGTAAATAAAAGTCTGCCCTATACATTGATTGGTTTTTGGCTTTGAAATATAGTACAAAAGACAGTTAAAGAGTATCAAAGGTACAGCTATGCACATGTCTTGTAGACAATATATGCAGTAGTTTCTCATTAAAATCACAAGGGACTACAGTTACTTCAAATCTGAAGCACATAGCAAAGGGTCAGTAAGATGAATTAAAACAAAAAAGGGAAATGCTATTCTAAATCTCTCCAGTTATCATGGTATAAAAGTGAATTGTACCAGGCTTTTTCTTTGGGGTCACCAACCAGCTCCCAAATCATGAAAGGGAGACTTATTGCTTATGAGTGCTCAGCCTTGCTTAGGCTCTTTTCCGGCTAGCTCTTTTAACTTAAATTAACCAGTTGATCTACCTTTTGCCTCGGGCTTTTTACCTTTTCTTTCTTTCTGTTTGTCTTACTTTCCTGCTGTCTGTCTCTCTGGCTGGCTGGCCAGAGGCTGCCTGGCTTCTGGCCATGGGTGTGTCCACCTCTTTCTCCTCATTCTCTTCTTCTTTCATTCCCTTTCTCTTCCTACTTATTCTCTCTGCCTGCCAGGCCCTTCTATCCTTTCTCTGCCTCGGTATTATCCATTCAGTTTTTTATTAGACCAATCAGGTGCCTTAGGCAGGCAATGTAAAACAAATGTAACACATCTTACATATAATTAAATAAATGCAGCAGAAACCAATGCAACATACCTTTACACAGTTAAATATTTCACAGGATAAACAAATGTAACACATCTTTACATAGTTAAAATAATATTCCACAACAATGAAATAATACTTTGAATTTTAATAATTATTTTATTACTCTATTTCTTATTTTGTATGTTGCTTTACAATTTATGAAATGCTTTTATATTTAATCAGCTCAGTTGATATTCACAACAATATTGCTTCATAATCTTTTATCTGTCACTTTTAGTGGAAAACTTAGAAGTGGCTTGGAATGGAGCTGAGTGGGGGGACTGTTGGTGGATTGGCAAGTGTGAGGCCCTGGGTTCAAGTCCCAGTACCTTGCCAAATAAATAGAGGTGCCAAATGACCAAATGAGGCATCCAAATTCATAAAATCTATTTGCATACGGCAGATTTGGTTCCAAAATCAAACATTCTTACTTTTAAGACATTGAGCCTTCTGTTTTTTCATGTGGTATGTTATTTCATGAAATCATTATATTTACATTTAAGTAAGTTTTTAATTGGGCACACCCAATTAAAAGATGTGTGGTGGCACATATCTAAAGTATCAACATTAGGCAGGGGTGGGGGGGTGAGACAGGGAGATTTCAGTGAGTTCAAGGCCAGCCTCAGTGCCACAGTGAATTCCAGAAGTCTAACAAAACGTGATCTAAAACAAAACACAAAAACAAAAAATGAAATAAGATGAAATAAAAATTCACTTATTTGAAATATTTGAACCACAATTTCTACTCTAGAAATACTTTTGTATAGAAAATTAATATAAATTATTTCTATGGTAACCAGGCCTAAACTTTTCACCATACAGAATTCAAACCTTACCAACTATTACTGCAGACCATACTACATGAAGTATAGGAACTAAAGAAAACAGAAAGTGACATCTAGTTCTAAATAATGGTGTTAGAGCCAAAGACATTCAATTCGAAGGCTGGACAGTGAGCAGTTAAATTGTTCAGGCCAATGAGTTAGGGGAATATACCAAGAGTACACGCTCGGGCACACATGCATGCTCTCACACTTGCACACACTGTACCCAGGGCCTGGCACATGCTAGGCAAAGTACCCTACCAGTCTAGTACACACCTAGATCTTTATACTTTCTGGGTCTAGGCCTCACTAAAGTATCTAGGCTAGAGTCTGCCTGCATCAGCCTTCCAAGTACCCAAGATTACAGGGATGTGTCAGCATGCCTGGTTGACCTAATTTACAGTTTTGTGGGATAAGATATTTGTCTCGATGGGCAGTAGTAGTGCACGCCTTTAGTTCCAGCACTTGGGAGGCAGAGGCAGCTGGATCTCTGTGAATTCAAGACTACCCTGGTCTACAAGAGCTAGTTCCAGGACAGGCTCCAAAACTACAGAGAAACCCTGTCTCAAAAAACAAAACAAAACATACTTGTCTCAGCCGAACAATATATGATAGTCTGACAATTTGTTTCCCCTCCCCCTCTCCTCCACTCCCCTCCCTTCCCTTTTCTTCCCAAGTGTGTGTATATATGTATGAATGTATACATATATGTACTGCTGGGAATTAAGCCCAGGACATCAATCATGTCGGTCAAGTTCTCTCCCTCTGAGCTTCCTTCCCATTCCTCCCTAGTTTCTTGACCTCTAAGTGGATATGAATCAATAGTTTTCAAACTGAAGTATTAGATGGAAATTACAAAGTAAAAGTGAAATAAAAGTGAAAGACTCATGGTGCATTATTTCCAAATGTCTTCAGAAGCTGCACGTTTGTCTAAGTTACAGAAGGCTGACGATCAGAATGCATCATGCTGCCTGCTGTATTGATAAACTGCAAACCAGCTAATGGCAAAGAAAAATATAAAATCTACTTTCTACTATAATTTTCACATAAGAGCAATCTCCAAACAAAAATATTTTAATGAAAACTCATGACTTATTTGTTTTGCTTTTTTAGGCGAGGTCTCACCGCTTAGCCTAATCTGGCATTAGCCCACAGCTGGTGTAGCTCAGCTTCACAGCTGCTTACATTATCTTTTCTTTCTTTCTTTCTTTCTTTCTTTTTTTATATTGATCAGCATGAACCACCATGCCTGTTTCAATTCAATTATTTTAGTTTTTGGCATGTAGTGTATGCATGTTTGCATGTATGTGGCCACATGTCTATGCAGGTATACATGTATATGTGTGAAAACGGAGACCCAAGGTTGAGTGAGTGTGTATGTGTGTGTGCATGTTAATATGTATGTGAGGCATGTCATATGTGCATGTGGACACCTGAGGTTGACACTGGTTTTTCCTTGATTATTCTCCATTTTATTTATCAAGGTAGGGTCTCTCAAATTGAACCCAGAGCTAGTGCAGCTAGCAAGATTTCATCAGGGATCAAATCTCTGCCTCCTGAGTGCTAGTATTACAGGTGGTTGCCACACCTACCCATCTTTTTTGTGAGTTCCAGCATTGAACTCCAGTCCTTATATTTGTACAACAAGCTCTTTACCCACTGAGCTGTCTTCCTAACCCTTCCGAATCATTGTTTAAGATGGTCGTGTTCCTGTTCATTTTTATATCTTAGGTGCTTGTTAACTGAGAGTTTGTCCTTCCAAGAGCACAACATTGTCAACATAAGGTTTAGAAAATCAGCAGGTCTCTTAGGATGTGGATTAGGGAGCTGAATACGGAACATGTACTGCTCTCCCAGAAGACCTAGGTTGGATTGCCAGCATCCAGTTGTGGTGGCTTATAAGCACCCAGAACTCCAACTTCAGGGGAATCCCAATGCCTCTGGCTTTCACAAGCACCTGCACTTAAAAATAATAAAAATAATTTTTCAAAGACATGGGTCAAAATAACAATGGTCTCTTATTTCTATAATAATGCATTTCCACAGCATCAATTTCAGACAAAGATGTGGTCATTCAAAGACATGTCAGTCAGCCCCCTTTTACAGAACAGGGTGTATTGTCCAAGGTGATGGTCAACAGGACAGGCTCTTCTCATACTCCTAGACTCTGTGCTATTAATGTTTTCTTTCTGGTGGCTGACAGTCTTTTGATGTAGGACCTCTTAGAAGTAGTTTGTATGGTGAATTTAGAGTACTTTTCTCAGAAAAGAGAGAAATTGTTAATTTTACCTTTGATGTTTCTTGTACATTACTCTATTTTTCTGTTCTCTGGAGCAATTTCTTGGAAGCCACAAAAGATTATTAAGCATCTAATCATGCTGAATTTAATATGTTTTTTCTTAAAATTTCTTTTAAAGTTTTTTATTTTCTTGGAGATATTATGCTTATTCCTAGAAGATTATGCTTTCTTCCTGGACATGTTCTCTCCTGGTCACAGACCCATGAGGCTGATTCCCTCTGCCTAAACAGCTGTGTGGTGAGGGAAATGTGTCTTTACCTCTCAGCCTAAAATGGCAAGTTCAACTGTAGTGTCCTCTCATGGAATTTGTTTTAAATAGAAAGCAAATATTCAAAATAATCATCAGTGGAATAAGTATCAACATTTGTTGACATGAATGTCAGGCTAGACTTTTAAGCATCTCTCAAATCAATAGCATGCATAGACAGGCTGGGAATGGGGATTACTGAAGGCCTTCCTGGTGGAAATACCATGAAATCCAAGTCTAGTGATTATTAACAAGGTGATACAAAGCAATACAAAGAGTGATAACTAAACTTCAACGGACAATTTTGACATTTTCAACTCTTCTTTTATGAGCTTACCTACTAGTGCAGTACAGTAGAGAACAATAGATTATAGAACCCTCTGAAGAGGAGGAAACTGATGGCAATCTTTGATTATCTTAAGGTTCTCTGCCATGTCCTTGCATGGCTCCGGTGGTGCTAAGGGACACACAGAGGCACAGAAGCTGGGATCTAGTGGTCTAGGCTTTCTGATGGAGAAGCTGTAGCAATAGAAAACCCAACATCTTCGTTGTAGAGTTGAACAGTCCTTGATCAGCTGAACAGGGAAATTGGGTCATTCCACACAGCTGAGCAAGGAGTCAGCAGGAGCAGCCTCTGTTGGGAAGCAGCCTTCAGGCTGTAAACATGGGTGTGTATGGTAGGAGAATGCAGGGCATGTTCTGCACACATGGTGAACAACTGCCTTCAGACCAGATGGATGCTCTGTCATCTCAGTGAACCTCACCAGGGGTTAGGCTGTCTATCCTATGCAGCCAGTCAAACAATACAAATTCACTCAGGACTTCACTCATATACCATGGTTCTCGTTATGAAGGGATGGAATGTCAGAACTAGGAGGACTTAGAAAAATTCCACTTTCTTGGATCATTTATCAAAATTTAGTGCACAGAGGGGAAATGTTTGTACACAAAAACACACCAACAGAGTTGCTTCTGTGGGGAGGGAGGTTACTGGGAGGAAAACATCCATTCTTTTTTTTTCTTTATACTCTTTGGGATTTTAGTATTACTTTCATTATGCTATAAACAAAATTGAAAGTAGGCTTGTTACCCAGATACTTTTGGTAATGGATGTGATTCTCAGACTAAAGAAAGAAAATAGTCTTGGAAGCTGGGAATGTAGCTCAGTTTCAGAGTTGATGCTAAGGCCCTGGGTTCCATCCTTAGTGCCATGAAAAAAAAATCTCTTTTTTCTAAAGTAGCCCTTCAACTTGGTTTAGGTTCATAAGCATTTGGCAGAAAATCATTTTCATTTTTCTTCTTGATTGGTACAGCCAAAGATGTATGCCTAAATTTTTTAAATGAGAAACTTTATTTGCTTGCATTGTAGATGATCAATTAATACTTGTTGTTTGAGTGAATCAACCTGGCTTCTTCTATTTGGAAAGCACAACAAGACAGACCTAAGAGAAAAAAAAATTTAAGTTTGTGGTCCAAGGTCTCCTTGCTCAATAAATTAAATGACTGTATGTCTCAAAAATGTATTTTACAAAAACCCCTCACTTATTGTCTTAGTTAGGATTTCTACTACCGTGATGAAACATCATTACCAAAGCAACATGAGGAGGAAAAGTTTATTTGGCTTATGTGTCACAGTATATTGAGGGGAGCCAAAGAGCAGGAACTCACTGACGGCAAGAACTGTTGATAGGAGCAGATGCAGAGACTGGTACTGCTTACTGGCTTGTTCCTTAGGGCTTGCTAATCCTGCTTTCTTATAGAATCCAGGACCACCAGCCCTCGACTAGCACTGCTGGGTCCTTCTACATCAGTCAGTAATTAAGAAAATGCACTACAGACTTGTCTACAGCTCCATGTTATGAAGGCATTTTCTCAATTGACCTCCCTCCTCTCCAATGACTCTACCTTTTGTCAAGCTGACATAAAATTAGCCAGCACATCTATATTTAAGGATTTGTTTATGTGATGAAGTGTGATTAAGCAAATAAATTAAATATAGTATTTCAGTTTCTAAAGAAATGATTGAACACAGCATTTCACATTGACAAATTCTGGGCCTTGTAAGTGTTAGGCAAGTGCTCTATCACAGAGCTGTACACAGCCTGACAAAGCTCTTTCATATTATTTAATTAGCTATTTCTCATAACATCTCTGGGGCTAGCATCTGAAATTAAGGAGAATATGTAAGTGAATAGATAGATGAGCAAATGTCTTGCTTAGGATCCCAAAGGCAAGGAATGACAAAGATTGTTTTAATGTCCACTAAATCCATCTCCCCCAGGCTAGTGTTTGGTTCCCTGAGCCCTGCCCTGTTAGGTAGACCTGGAATCTTTGTCTTTTTCTCTCCTTCAAAAACATTTTACCCCTGAGGCAATTAGTAAGTGGGGTTTTGCTTCTGGTAAATATTTGGCAAGATGACAAAGTTAAGTCAGATGAGATATGTCAGCTAGAGAGTCCAATGTGGTAGTGCAGGCCTGTATTCCTAATACTCAGGGTGCAGCTCAGGAGATTTGCCAAGAGTTCAAGGCCAGCTTGGTTGTCTGGTCAACGTAGTGAGTTCCTAGCCAACCAGAGCAAGCAGCAAGGGCCTTCTCCCTTGAAAGAAAGAGACAATAGAAGAAGAAGAAGAAGAAAAAAAAAAAAAAAAAAAAAAAAGGAAGGAAGGAAGAGTCATGTTGCAGGTTTGGGTTAGTATCTTAGACTACAACTGTCTATAGTAAATGTTTTGATTATTGTGACTATGGCTTCCTGGTCCTTCAATGTACAAATTAACATTTTTTCCTTTAATGCCAAGAGGTAATTTCACCCTTACTTTGTTCTGTGTCTGGAGAGAGCAAGAGAGGAGAAAAAGATTAAGTAAGAGAAAATAAAGTTTCAATGGATCTACCATACTCAGATATAACTTTTTTTCCCTGGATTTCCCACATTTTAAAATTGAAGAAACTTTGAAAGGGGAAAATTAAGTTTCTTGTACCTTTCCAGCTGTTTGCTAAATTTATTTTCTTTCTTTTAGTAAATATTTTTTGAGTTTCTCCTAGCTGGTTTTTGTTTGTTTGTTTGTTTTGGTTTTTAGAATTAAGTCAGGTTGCTGTGAGATAAATTTAGTTCTTGTTTGTGTGCTAAAACAACCCTGCCTGGCCCCAAAACACGCACACAGCTCATGTGATGCTCACATGAGCCTTTATTGTGTTTATTTGGCTTTGGATATTTACTTCCTTTGAACTCTGAAAAGCAGTTTTCCCTCACATGAGTTGTGTATTTACATTACAAACTGTTCTCAAAACTACAAATTTCTTTTGTAGTGTATAATCATTAGAACACAATCTATCCCTAGTGGTTGCAGTTACGTCTGGCCTCTCTCCGAGGATAAGCAGTCCCTAGAATTGTTTGGCTGACATCACCGTTGAATTACATCGTTAGACTAAAAGGCACAAAATCTCTCTTATTTCATGTTGTGTGTAGTACCTGAGTGTTTTTAAATTATTTCTGGTTTTTCCTAGTCTTAATTCTTATTCTTAGCTTTATTTACTTCTTTATATTGAGTATTTTCTGGCATCTGTTTCAATTTAAAAATAAACACTGATAAATATATATTATTAAGCTCACTTTAATTCCATACTAAAAGATGAATATATTTGAGGCATTACAAACATCCATTTGTAATATTCTTTTAATCCATGGAACAAATTCTTCTGGATAAAATTATATAGGCCTGTCATTCTATTTAATGATAGTAAATTAAGTAATGAAAAAAATTTACCCTCTGGATTTACATACTCTTTGAAAATATCAAAAATTCAGCAGGGCATTGGTGGGATACTTGCCATGCAAGCTTGAAGACCTAAATCTACATTTTACAAAAAGGCCAGGCATGGTGGCATACCATTGTAAATCCAGATCTGGGTAGGTAAAGATAGGCAAAAGACCAGGAGCTCCTTGGCTAGTGAGCCAAGATCTTTTTGTTTTTGTTTTTTCAAGACAGGGTTTCTCTGTGTACCCTTGGTTGTCCTTGAATTCACTTCGTAGACCAGGCTGGTCTTGAACTCACAGACATCCACCTGCCTCTGCCTCTGCTGGGATTAAAGGAGTGAGGCACCACTGCCTGGTGTGAACCAAGATCAGTGAGTTCCAGGCAAGGAGAGAAACTGTCTCAAAAAACAAGGTGGGACTAGAAAGATGGCTCACCCAGCATAGG